>NC_090726.1:61593181-61613181 GCF_036898095.1 Palaemon carinicauda | reverse complement strand
AAATGGTTGTCCACACAAATTTATAATTTGTCGATCTTCTTATGATCATAAAGAATGACGCAAAAAGCACGACAGTTAAATACACTGTCTGTCGGTAGTTATCTCGAGTTCTTCGAGTAGTTTTCCCAACATTTTTTTTTTTTTTTTTTTTTTTTTGTGTGTTTGTGTGTGTGTCAAACAATACCACTCCTATGATACCAGCACTTAAAAGACGGGTATGACAGTTACGAAACTGTTCATTACTAGCTAGATCTGTTTGTCATTGCTTAAGATTGAGACCGAGACATGCCACGACTGACTCATAGGCACAGAGTCAATACAAATATATTGACTCTGGGTAGGCATATATGTGTACGTCATGTCATCCTTGTCTTGTCTGATACTGGCATGACTCAAGCTGATATTATTGAACATATTCGGTTAGTCAGTTGGATCCTGAAGAGAAACATGGAAACATGGAAACTGGATCCAGGGAAATCTACTGGATACCCATGTGTCAATGCGATAGCCAAGGTTCTCGCCAGACTGGCTCGTCGTGATTGCTATAAATTAGGGATGTCAAGCATGAGCGCTCCCCCCCCCCCCCCCCCCCCAATTACTTTTGGCCCAAAAGTCTCTGTTGCCATGCAGTTTAGCAATATATTTAGAAATTGAATTATTTATACATGCATACATACAAACATAGCATATATAATATATATATATATATATATATATATATATATATATATATATATATATATATATATATAAAACCTCACCTCTGATTATGCCATATATACCGGTATATATAGTATATACTTCCGGAAGTTATTATTATAGAAGTGCATTTTCATCAGATCTTACGTTCATAAACAACTGAAAGCAACTTCCCGACAACCAGGGTCAATAGAGTACTAATCCTGCCGACAACAGTGCTCGGTACTGGCCTTGTGTCATCGCAAAAAAAAAAAAAAAAAAAAAAAAAAAAAAAAAAAAAAAAAAAAAAAAAAAAAAAAAAAAAAACTACGCTAATCTGTGTTTATTATTTTTGAAAATTATTGCACTATTCTTGTTAAGTCTCTCCTACAATCTACTAATAATTTCAAGAAAACTATCAATTTTAGTTTCGTAAATAGATGTGTTTTGTAGAAATTTTAGGCTAAATGCAGAGGCTACTGAGCTGGATTTATGCTCAGTTAGGGGGTCCGAGCGGCGAACGCACAGGTATAAAACATGTCTCATCATAATCATACTGAAGTGCGCTGGTAAGTCGAGGACAGGTTGTGGAAAATAGTTTATTGGCAGAATATCATAGAGGGGCTCAAATTTGATAGTTTCAAACAAATTCTGGCAGTAAATCAATGAAAATCACTATTATTCTTTCTATGAATGAAGCTATTATTATCACATATTTGACATTAGTAATAAATCCTGACACATTCTCTAAATCTGAGGAAATCATCTTTATTTCTTAAATCTAAAGAAAACTGCCATTCTGTAAGTTGTATAATTTATATTCCATACGCGTACCATACAGTCTACCGTCCGTCCATAAGGTTGATCAGAATCATACTTTACATATTGATTCACTGTGATCTTGTTACCATTATTATCAGTTATTGTAATGTCCAAGTGGAAAGGACATTGCCCGCTGCTCAGTCATTTACACCAAATTTTAATGCACTGTCCAAGAATATGCAATCTCGAGTATCGAAGCAGTGGCTCCCAACCTTAAGAATGTTGTAAAACTGAGTGAACGAATTTCTCTTTTTTTCTTATCCTCGAGGAAAGTATTTATTTTATTTTATCAATATGTACGGTATTTCCTATTTTCTTAGGCATGTGCAAAGAATTTTTTTTACTATCCATGTGCAAGGTATTTCTTTTTTTCATATTCATGTGAAAGAGGTAGTATTTTTCTTATTGCAAAACTGTCATAACTAGAAGGAATAAATTCTATTCCCATTTGCTTATTATACAAGTAAAATGCTTTCTCTCTTCCTCTCTCCCTCCGAACACAAGATATCCAGTACGGTACAGTACAATTTATGTATATAGGCCTATATATATATATATATATATATATATATATATATATATATATATATATATATATATACACACACACACATATATATATATATATATATATATATATATACACACACATATATATATATATATATACACACACACATATATATATATATATATATATATATATATATATATATATATATACACACATATATATATATATATATATATACACACACACACACATATATATATATATATATATATATATATATATATATATACACACACACACACACACACACACACATATATATATATATATATATATATATATATATGTATATATATATATACACACACACACATATATATATATATATATATATACACACACACACACACACATATATATATATATATATATATATATACACATATATAGTAAAATGGGCGAAGAAAAAATCTAGGGGTGAGTGGGGTAAGAACAAATCAATCTATTAATAGTGCTGTGTCAAAACATTCGATGTGCTTTGGCCCCATATATATAGTATTCTTTTGTACAGTTGACGCCATATATATTTTATAATATTCATCTTATATATATACTTACTATGCACTAAAGTCTGAAAAAAGTGGGAAAAAGTTTTGCAAAACTTTATAGTGACTCGTGTAAACTTTGATTTCGTCTTCCCCCAGAGAAAGGAGAAGCTCAGGTCAGTAGAAGGACCCTCCTAGTCCTACCCCTAGTGCCGCCATCCCTGAGGGGGGGTGGGAGGATTTTTTCTTACCCCTTAAAATATCCTTATGTGGGGTAAAAAAAGATCAAATGCCTATATTTTTTCTTACCCCAAACATGACTTTTTTTTACCCTAAACTTATTTTTTCTCACCCCATCTTGATTCCATCTTACCCATTGTTTAAACCTGCTAGTACTGCTACTGTTGTGAGAGGTTATGAGAATGGCAGTGGCTCTAGCATGTTGAAACACGTTGCTGAGAGGACTCATTCCCATCTGCACCAGTGTTGCCAACCGTAGGGACATTTAACTCATTTTTCTTGCCGTAGGGACGCCCTTGCAAAATTTCTGAAAACGTAGGGACTTTTAAACATTTATATGAAAATATATATTTTCGTCTAACTGCCCTTTACCTTCAGTGCTACACCACTATAAAATCCATATGATAAACTACCATACCCACTTTTTTTTTAAATCTCATTTTCCGATAATGCAAACATTCAGAATGAACATGTCTTGCACAGGTAAATAATAACCATTACCGGGTGGTATGTAGTCTGGATGTGTCACTGACACTTTGGTGGTGGTAGTACGCTCATGTAAGACCTGCATAAGGTTTTTGTGAAGACTGTTTTCTAGCTTATGACTGACTGACTGAATACTCTTAGATCATGGATAAAGCTGGACCGAGTACACTTTAGAAATTAAGACAGAGAAGAGGAGAACTCTCGAAAAATGAAAAATCCCCTCCTAGAAAGCAGCGATTTAGACAAGAATGGTTACAGGTATGGTTATGAAAGACTATTATTTACAATTCAACAAAATATTAAAATATCTAGGTGAGACTGTATGATAGGTTAGATCAAGGTAATTTCGAATAGGCCTATTGGAGTTTCGTAAGGGAGCAATGAATGGTTACATGGTGTGGCAATAGTCCATCCATTTATGATCATACAAGAAACATAATAAACTAGGCATAAGTTAGGGCAGGTAGGTATACGTAGGCTCTTTGGTTAGGCCTAACTTGCTAAGATCGATTGATTTCTGTTACTAGGTTATTTGCACTAGGCATTAATTGTTTTCATGGGGAGGGGCACAGTAACCGAATTCAGTTTACTTTCCTTTTGGAAATAGACAAACATTCCACACACACACACACGATATTTGTAGACAACCCCCACTCACCCGTGATAAACCCATAGTTTGTGAAGGAATTAAGCAAAGTCTTACTCATTTATTTAAATTTTTCATTAAGTCTTTTTCTCATTGTATTTTGTAGGAATAAAGAATTGTTCGTGCCACTTACATATAAATGAGAAATAATTCTATTTTCCTTGTATAAAAAGTCAATATCGAGTTTACGTTATATTATCCATGATTCTATATGGCTCTGGTTTCAGAAAGATGAATTTCGTGGATGGTTAATTGAAGTCAAGGATGACCCTTTTCTTGCCCTCTGCAAAGCGTACAATAGTAAACTTGTAGCAGGACACACAGGGTAGGTAAAACACAGTAACAGGGAATCGCACAAGAGATCAGTTAAAGTAATTGAACGTCAACCATCTGCAAGTTAATTTTTTCAGAGAGGTAAATCTAGTAAAGGAACTGGAAGTACACAGGATGATATCAAGAAGCTAGAAATAATACTAAGTGGGGTATTTCCTGAACATAACATATCTATGAACACTATTGATTACTTAATTGATGCTTTAAAAATTGGTATACTTAACTGTGATGTCATCCAAGGTGTTTCTTGGCACAGAACAAAATGCTCTTACATTATTAAAAATGTTATTGCAAAAGCTGACAGGAAAAAATTGATTGAGACTCAAAGAGAAAAAGTTCTCCATTTTAGTAGATGAAGGTACAGATATATCTAAAGTAAAGATTATTGCAGTGCCAGTTAGATATTTTGATGATGAGGGTAAAGGTCGAGTTGTCACACAGCTGTTAGAAGCAATTTCACACGATGCCAGAAATAGTGATGCCGAGACTCTTAGTAAAGTAGTAAAGTCATGTTTTGTAGAGAAAGGTATTCCCTTGACCAACATAATCTCCAGGGCAGCAGACAATGCAAGTGTATTAGTAGGAAAAACACAACTCCCATGACCAAATTGCAAAGAGATGCAAATTATAGCTTCTTTACTTTAAAATGTATATGTCATTCGCTCCATATAGTGGCTAGCAAAGCAACAAGTAATTTTCCGAGAAATATTGAAGATTTCGTTCGAAATATTGCTTCATATTTTAGTCACAGCTCAAAAAGGCAGGCAGAGTTAGCAGAATTACAGGAATATCTTGCTGCTGAAAGACTCAAAATGCTTAGACTTGCTGATACAAGATGGCTTGCAATGCAGCACTGCATTGAACGAATACTGAATCAGTGAGAAGTTTTAAAGCTCTTATTCTTTCAGGCCCAGATAAAAGATAAGGTTATTTCAGCATAACTTATAATGAAAGAATTTAACAATCCATATACAAAAGCTTACATGACATTTTTGAAATATGTGCTTGGATATTTTAATCAACTAAAGGCTCTTTTTCAAAGTAAAAAAAAATTGATTGGTATCCTACAAGATGAGAGGGTTGGCAACACTGATCTGCACAAGCACGTCATGATCAGTAGCAAGTAAGGAGCCGTAGGGCGAGTCTCACAATGTCCAGGATATACAGAAAGGTTGAAAAGCCATACACGAAAGCAACACTTGAACTTGCTGTACAAGAAGTAAAAGATGGTGCCTCCATCAGAGCAACGAGTGTCAAGCATCACATGTCATTTTCTCTTTTGAGAAAGCATGTTAAAAGAAGCGAAAAGGAACAGCCTTTCAAGGAAGATATGAGGGCGAGTTATTTTTGTTATATATATATATATATATATATATATATATATATATATATATATATTATGTGTGTTTTCGTATATACTGTATAACTTCTTATAAAGCTTCATACCTAACACAGTGGAACATACATTGGTATATATGATTTTTATGGTGTTACAGGGAAAGAAGACGATGCTTTCTGCTAATGTGGAAGCGAAGATTGCTGATACAGTCAAGAGAATGGAGAACATGGGACTAGGACCAACTCTGTTCGAGTTTCGTGAGATTGTTAGAGTATTTACTTGGCAATGGACTCCAAACAGTTTTCAAAAATGGCATGCCTGGCTATGATTGGGCAGTCGCATTCATGCGTAGGCACAATTTGACGTTAAAAACTGGTGGAATGATGCAACTTGCACGTAAGAGTGTAACAAGTGATCCATTCGTAATTTATGGTTTCTACGAGCTTCTGAAAAAGGAAATGGAAAGACTTGAGATCATGGAACGTCCAGAGTGTATCGGGAATCTTGATGAAAGTGGATTTCCACAAGACCCATCAAAAACAAAAACTTTAGGCACAAAAGGAGCCAAAACTGTAAGACTCGCTAGTGGAACTAACCGTGAAAACATCAGTGTTTTGGCAACATGCTGTGCAGATGGTACTGCACTGGATCCTTTAATCATATTCAAAGGTAAAAAATATGCAGTCCTCATGGATTGGGACAGATGCATTACCAGAAACTCAATATGCATTGTCCGAGTCAGGATGGATGACCCGTGCTATTTTTGAGGATTTCTTTAAAACTTTTGTTGAAAAAACTAAAGATGTACGTCCTCTTCTACTGATACTGGATGGCCATCTTAGTCATACATCAGTAGCAACAGTAGAAACAGCAATTCAAGAAAATATTTCCATTATTAAACTACCTGCTCATTGTACAGATATGTTACAGCAATTAGATGTTGCTTGCTTTGGCCCATTAAAATCTTACTATGATTCAGCATTGATGTGCTATGTGCATCAAACAGGAGCACGAGCACCACTGCAAAAGAGGGGCTTTGTGAATATGTTGAAGTTTGGCAAAAGGGACTTTCCAAGGTGAACATAAAAGCAGGATTTTATGCAACCGGTGTTTATCCACTAAACCCAGAAAAGTACCAGAGTGATCGTTTTTGTCCTTTGAAAATGGAAACGTACAAGAGGTGGGTTGAAAGAGGCAGCCCCAGGGATGCTGAAAATAATCCTGTACTATGTGATGATATAACTCATGAAAAGAGAATATAGAAGCACAGTCGTCATCACCAGAAAATCAAGAGTCTTGCACAGCCTTGTGCTGCCACAATGACAGAAGATCCCACTTCACCAGCTCCTGAATCTGAAGTAGCGAGGGAGATCTCAAATGAAGCACTTTCATCTCTGCAGGAACAGGCATTGCCTGGCTGTAGTCATTGGGATGAGACTGTCACTGGAAACGAGACTGAACTACAAGATGATGTCAAGACAGATATTGAAAAAAAGAGGTGCTCTGTATGCTAAACATTTAAGCTGGAGGATGCTTGTAGCTGAAGTACAGGCCAGGGCTCCTACAGGAATGAAGTTTAACATTCTTTTGGTTAAAAAGGAGAGAGAAACTACTTTAGAAGTAGTTTTGCACAGTAGAGGAAGAAGTGGAACACCACAAATTACAAGAAGAACGATTAGTATGCAAAGCCAAATCATTACTCAAAAAGAATGTAGCAAGAATATGACAGAGCATGACACACTGAAGAAAAGAAAGCTTAACAGAGTGCCAAGAAAGAAAAAGAAAGAACCAGAGCCACTATCAGCTACCACAACTGAAGAAGAGATGGACTTAATGGAAAGCGATTCTGCTGATGATATCAGTTTCACTTTAAATACAGATAAAAGTGATATAGAATGTGAAGTTGATGTACAGACACTAACGCTTCCAACAGACCCTCCTGTAATTACAGGTGACTCAGTAAGAAAATATTACTATCACCTGTATCCATTATTACATAGTTCAGGTTCAACTTTTAGTGTTTTGTATGGACTTCTCAAGGTCCATAAGACTACTGTATCCCTCAGGCCAAATTCCTAGTTCCTCTCCTTAGACATTTAACCGATAACCAATTTACTCTTCAGAACTCCGCCAAATTCATTCCCGTAATTCACTTATGGGTAGTCTGGATGTCGAGTCATTGTTTACAAATGTACCGCTTCGTGAAACGAATTTATTCTTAGTAAGCCTTTTCCTACCGAAAATACCATATTCAATGGCTTTGACAGACATTTTCAGAAAACTCCTTGAACTCACAGTAGTTGATACTCATTTTGTTTTTTAAAAAAGTTATTCAAACAGGTTGATGGTATGGCAATGGGTTATGTTTGGGTCCTACATTCGCCTATATATCCTTGCGCCATTTGGAAGAAATTTGCCTTGAACAGTGTCCCGAAGCATTCCATCCCCTGTTTTATAAGATACGTTGACACCTTTTTGTTATTTAAGAGAAAAATCACATGCTGACTCCTTTTTGGAATATGTTAAGAGAATTCGCCAAAATATCAGGTTTACCATGGAGATAGAAACCTGGCCAGTTGCCATTTTTGATATAAGAGTATCCTGCTCAAATAGCGGATTTCTTAGTCTTTTATTTTATTTTCTTGTTTTTTTTTTTAAATAAAAGACATACACCGGTTTGGGTCTTAATTCTTTAGTAATTGTGCTAGATCATTCAAGCATTGCGCTATTCAAACACTAATATAGAGCATATTCCATATGTTCAAAGTGGCATAAATTGCCACAGAAATTTCATTTTTTTAAACCATTTTATAAACAAGTTACCTTTACACACATTTTTGACAGATTTACTAGTAAATTTTTAAATTATATTTCTAAGCCTAATTTTAAATATCCCGATGTTCAAAAAAAAAAAAAATATCAATACCGTATGTGTAAAAGATGCTTTTATCAGAAACGAGCTCACCACTGCCCTGAGTACTTTGTATCCACATGTTAATTTTAAGTTTAAATATATACAGTATATATATATATATATATATATATATATATATATATATATATTATATATATATATATATATATATTATATATATATATATATATATATATATATATATATATATATATATATATATATACATACATACTGTATATATATATATACATACATACTGTATATATATATATATATATATATATATATATATATATATATATATATATATATATACTGTATATATATATATATATATATATATATATATATATACATATATATATATATATATATATATATACATATATATATATATATATATATATATATAAATATATATATATAATAACATTAAATATTGGTAAACTTTTCAGGTTCAAGGACATACTCCCGGAGTTGATGCGGTACTTCGTTGTTTATAAATATTATTCGTTGTTTATAAATATTATTGTACAAAAGTGACATTTTGGAAACTAGGCTATATCGGGTCTACCCGACGGTAGCAGAAGATCCGCATCGATTCCAATAGAGGCGTCAGTCATCGCACTGGTTCCATATTAATATCAAAAGAATTTTCATCCATACGAAACCATTCAAATTCATGTAATACCCATTATTCATTACAACCATTTCGAAATACTCACCCAAACATCCGACTGCCATTCGCTCCTTCTCTTAGAATCTCTCTACATCAAAAAACTGTCACCATCCTTAAACAATCAAACCACCTCCACACCATCATATATTGCCCAATTGCTTCCTAGCAACTCCTCTCCCGCCCCTCCCCCCTGTTGATCTGTTTTGCTTTTCTTGTTTCTAGTACAGCAATTCCTTAGATCATTTTTCCAAAAAAATTCTTAGTTTGCATAAAAATCACAATTACACGAATTCATACATTTAACGCCGAGTTACAATCGCAATGCCCCTCCTCCTCCACAGCATTCCCTCGTGTGTGTTTGACAGTAGAATACTCCTTGACAGTGGGTCCTGCTCATACCTAACCGCTATTTTCACCAATAACCTGTTTTATTAATTCCACGGTTTTCGTAGATTCTGGAATTCAAAGAAAGTTCATAATAACGTTTTTCTTATGTTTGGTGTAATTTATCCCCATTTGTGTGAAAATATGTGAAAAGTTACAAAATTATACAGCGTGTATCCGAAAACAAGCTCAAGTCATTGATTTCGGTGGGTGTTATTTAGATTTACCATCGCGCTACTGTAGAATATATTTATTCGTCAACATCATTTATTGACAAAACTTCTGAGCGAAAACTTTGGGTTAGTATATAAGTTTCGAATCACATTACTTTGTAATTATTTGAAAACAATGATGGTATTCGGACCAATCAGCTATTAGGAAACTTTTCCGAGCTAAAAGGGCACCCCTGCGAGTCTGTGCAAATCTGCCTTGCTAAAATAAATTGCCTATGGGTGATTTGAGAATGCCGCTGTATTCACATAACGCTGATACACGATTAGCAATCAGTGCTGGTGCAATGATCAGAGGGGAAGAAAAGGGTAAGGGAACTTAGTTAAGGTAAGGGGGGAAATAGAAAGGGGTAGAGGGCAATAGGTAGGAAGGAGGGTGTTGGATACGGAGGTTGAAAGTAGAAAGTCCTAGACAGGTTTTTATTTTTATTTTTTAAAAACCATCGCAACCAAACCTCGAACTTTCATGAGTTTTTTCCTATCAAATTCAACAAGTGCAGTTTGATTTCAAAAGGCCAAGAAGTAGATCCAGGCAAACTATCACAGATCAGTCAAGTTCATACTTTATTTTTGAGACATCACAATTAAATCAACAGGCGAGGGGGGGGGGGGGAAGCGGTGTAGCTTACATAAATGTCAACTCTCTCTCTCTCTCTCTCTCTCTCTCTCTCTCTCTCTCTCTCTCTCTCTCTCTCTCTCTCCAATGACCTCTAATATTTATGTAGCAAAATAATAGTGTTCATATGAAGGAAATATAAGTGCAATTATATCTGTATCATGGCAAGAACTAATCTTTGCTCCTCGGCATCAAGAACTGGGAAAGCAATGGGCTAAGATTGGAAAGGATGCTATCTTTGTGTTATTTAATATCACAAAAGTGTGTAAATAGATATTAGCGTCAGCGAAAAATATATAGAAAAAAAACTATCAATTAAACCATGGAACTAGCAAAACAAGAACAGGAAAATACAGAGATGAAAAACACAACTCTGGGAAGAGCACTCCAGCAGCTAAACAAAGTCAAAGGTGAACATTAAGCGAGAATTGATGAGTTGGAGAGTCAAAATAAAGTCACTCGACTCAGCGAATTCTGTCCTGGCGATTAACCCAAAAGGTAGATAATCTCTCTAAGTTTATAATATAGAGAAGAGTTTCGGGTAAATTGAGATAACTCTTCAAATACTAAACATGAGAGAATGACCTACGTTGATAAATTTAAGGAAAAGAATATAAATAAGACGCCAGACACAAGCTTCGTACAAAATCACAAAGGAGAAAAGATGAAGTACGAACTCTGATATACCAACTCAAGGCATCTACTTCAAAAATAAATGTGGAAAATTTCGTTGATAACAGGATTAGTGACGAGGCAGTAAGTATCATAAGGACAATGTTTGCTGAAACCGAGACGAAAAAATGGGAAAATCGAAACAAAACCATTGGTAGGCAACGTTTTCAGTGATGAAGACGATATAGCAAGTTTAATTCATAGGATTAATTTTTTTTTAATTTAGTTCAGAAAGTAGGTGAATGAATATGTCTGTTATTCAAGTAATCTGCGTCGAATAGGACTACCCACTTAATGCTGAAATGTGATCCTGAAACAGGCTATTCATGATAATGGACACACAAAGTTATGTGAGTGAATGAATGAATGATTTAAAGTTCTCTGGCATCCTGACATCGAAGGTCACTGACGCCGATATAGTTTATTATAAACAAACATTAAAAGAATATTCAATTAAAACCAGAAAAGTAAATATGTTATAAAAGTTGAACAACATTAAGAAGACCTGCTTATGATATAAATTTAAAATCGCCACTAGCATTGTACGACACATCAAGTGCAAGGATCTTGGCAAGGATGAACCTGCCATCCTCCCGCCGAGCCTTAAACAGATATATATTCCTTTCAGTGCTTTAAGTGGAGCATCCAGTCAACAAATGCCTCACTATCAGGGGTATCAAACAGTCGTCGCAATATGGTTGGTGTTGGCCAGCCAGCAGAAACTCTTATATCATCCGAGTGTGACTAATACGGAGACGATAAAGTGTTTCCCATTTTCGGGGCATCCCATTATACCTCCAAGGGGATATAACAATCGCAATTTCTCTCATCTTATATTCGGTTAAACTATCCCAATGCTGTTGTCAATTGTTATAAATTGAATTCTCAATTCCTGGTAAAAAATCATTACAGAGAATGGGATGCCTTCTTGGTAGCAACTCGGATGCAGCAAGATGGGACACTTACAACATAGGCTACATGACAGATACAAAATGATCATTTTCTATCGAAATGATCATTTTCTTTCGATGTCAAAAGGCATATGACATCTTGGAAACGTTCAAGACATGATAAAGTATGTGGAAATGTGCAGAAAATCACAATAATATGGAAAGTAACTCGTGTATAAATTGTACATAGCTGAAAAAAAAAATTCGCATCGTTAATTCGAGAAATTGCAAAGCTCTGGATATGGCACTGGCGAGACTAACAATACAGGTCATGGATACCAAGGACTTCATAAACAGCCGCCATGTAAATATTCAATCTATTGGAAAAACTAAACAAATCAGGGAGTTAATAATTGAGAAATGTTTTGATATATTATTAGAGATATATGAAACATGGGTAAATGATTTTGACAATGTTAAGATAACCGAAGTTACCCCCAAATAAACAAGCATACTGTACTTTCTTTCATATCCCGAGAGAGGACAAGTTGGAAGGTGGGCAGTTGTTCTTAAGATGGTAACAAGAACTATCGTAGCAAGGGAGTTAATAATTGAGAAATGTTTTGATATATTATTAGAGATATATGAAACATGGGTAAATGATTTTGACAATGTTAAGATAACCGAAGTTACCCCCAAATAAACAAGCATACTGTACTTTCTTTCATATCCCGAGAGAGGACAAGTTGGAAGGTGGGCAGTTGTTCTTAAGATGGTAACAAGAACTATCGTAGCAAGTTTTAAATATATTTTCCCTTGGCCTTGGAGCATCTTGCTTTTTCAACTAGGGTTGCAAATGAGCTACTAATAATAAAGTTATTACACAAAAATATCTATTGCAGTAGTTTTACAAACCTACGAGAACGAATGCAAAAGTTTCATTGAGGAATTTGGTATGTTCTTTGAGATTGGGGTTTCTGATTGTATGTCTAGGGGTATACAAATATATAATACACACACACAAACACACACACACTAGTGTACCGGAGCCGTCAAAAATGACGTTTAAATTTTTAGGTAAATATGCTGAAACACAAGCGCACGCACACAGATTCAGCCCTTCTCACCCCTCCCCCTTTCCTAACTACAACCAGCTGGTTCATCAATTTGAGGGAATGTGTGGTTTCCTTGTGTACCTCTTGGGGTAACCCCCTCTCACGAGGGTATGACTGACCCCACCACTCCCCGTTGTGATAGGAAATTTAATATATATACATATATATATATATATATATATATATATATATATATATATATATATATATACATTATATATATATATACATATATATATATATATATATATATATATATATATATATATATATATATATATATACACATATATATATATATATATATATATATATATATATATATATATATATATATACACAGCAGACACTTGCTCTTCATTATATAGGGGCGATAACTGGATCTTTTGCGGATACTTCTAATTAAATTGGAGCATAACGAGACGCACAAATAAGATTAACGATATTTAACAATGTAACAAATGATGGAGCAAAAAATGCAATTGATCAGATGCCAATATCTGAAGTATTTGGAGTAGAAAATTTGTTCTAGTCTTGCGTACATAATTGTCCAAAACAATACACACTAGCATCTAGTGTACTGTATGTATCCTAAATATGAGAAAGGGGCAATTTTTACACAAACTCTGAATGGGCTATCGACTATCAGGACTAAGGTTCCTAAAAGCCTATTTATGTTAAGAACATTGTAATTAACTTATTACCAGGGCAGATTACTGTAATTATCTATGACAGCCTATCAGAAGTTTGTAAGTACAACTTAAAAAAAAGATAATACACAAAGGAGCAAGCTTGATAAAAACTGACCTACCCCGAGTAAGGATTACCCATGTACTGATTGGACTTCACTGTATGCTTATTAAAGCTAGAATAAATCTTATTATAAGTGCAATTACTCATCAAATCCTCAGAAACAGGCGTCCAAAATATTTACGAGAATTGATACACAATGCAGCCAACAAACGAGTGTCGACACAAAAATAATAACGGATGTTTCAAAGTTATTGGGGAAAAGATACACTTCTATAAGGTTTAAATCTTTCAAATATGAAGGCTCCAAAATTGTATAACTAGCTACCATTAGACATCCAAGAACTAATGATTTAAGTTTTTTTTAAGAAAAATTTGGAGACTTCATGAGTTATGATACAGTGGAATTGACAATTGACGCGTATTACGCTATATGATAATCTAATAAGCAAAGTAGCATATTTCTACTTACGACTTGATAATCAATGGATTAAATTCAACATTGAATACCACTCCATACAGGATGATTTATACCTTTAAGGGCAACATATAGAAGCTCTATGTGCTGGACATCCGGAATCGACAGGCCTAACTGAATATACGTAAACAACTTGATGACTAAAAGTACACTTGATATAAATAGATTTACAAATGCATAAAACGCTAACAGTTCTCGCTACACGACACCATTTATTTCAACAACAAAATGATAATAATAATAATAATAAATAACAATTATCATAATATTGAGAGATTCTAATAAAGTCCATATATTTTCCCATAAAAAGGAGTAATACCTGGCAAATCCTTCAGGGCCTAAAGTACTTCACTGACTAACAAAAAAGGTTCACTGATCACAATAAAGGCTTGAAGAAAAATGTTCCTCAGGGGTGTGCCCGAATGCTCCGATTAACTGTACTCTATTTACCTCTCTCGCTTCTTTCCAGTACTTTCTAAACGAATGGCACACTCTCACTCTTGAACGAACAACAAATCGAAGCATTAGCCAATTTCATGACCTATTCTTCAAAATTCAGAATTATTCGTCAAACATCAATTCAAAAGTAATATCTCCTCACTATTCAAGCAATTATCTTTACAACAAAAAATGCAATCGTTTTGTTCGAAAGGTTGCTCATTATCATTTCGTGGAACGTAACAAAAAACTACTTTCTACAACGTCGACTGGTAATGACAGAAGCCACCGTTACCGTTGCTCTGATGCGTACTCAGAAAATGGACCGTATTAATAAATGGAAGCTTGGACATTTAATATCGCCATTTATTCAGTAATTACTAAAGACTTGGTTTCTGTGAATTGTATTCATTAGGCGAAAAGGTCCCGCCGGACATTCTTTTCAGTATCTATCACCATTGCCACCACCCAGGTTTGTTTTTTGTAAGATGGCAACAGCTGTACTTGGTTTGCATATATGGATTACTCCCTGATGTGTCACAAGAGGAGTAAAAGCAGTTCCTCCATTCGTAGGAAACATAACTACCACGATTCGTATATGGCCTGACTTCTTCACCTACATCGTGCTCTAGCTCAATTCCCAGTCTTATTCCTAATCAATTAGCTCCAATTCCATTTCCTCGACTGTGTAAAAAAGGTGAATTCCAGGGTGATTCTCTCACTCATATTTCTAAAGAGACTAACTCCAACTCCATACCCTCTTACTTTCCATTACACACTCCAACTCCATATCTATTTTTAAGTAAATCACTTCAACTTCACAGTATGATGGAAGAAAGGAAGCGGGAACGGAGGAATAATAGAAAGCTCAAAATCTAGTCACTAAGGACTGAAGAGACACTTAAGCAATGGCTTCAGAGCACAGCATGAGGTGCACTGATGGCAATAACTTTATTCAGTCCGTTCTTTTGGCTTCCTTTTATTCTCAACTATGCTAATTTTGGTTTCACCTGAAGCAGTATCAATACCTCAGGAAGATCTACTCTGATATTAGTTACTTCACATTTTCGCATTCATATGACTAAGATACTGAACAGTGTATAGAATATAAGCAAAATTCCATCTAAAGACTCAATGACCTTGGAATTTTATTTCTTTCGCATATTTATTTATTTCTCTCTCTCTCTCTCTCTCTCTCTCTCTCTCTCTCTCTCTCTCTCTCTCTCTCTCTCTCTCTCTCATATATATATATATGAGAGAGAGAGAGAGAGAGAGAGAGAGAGAGAGAGAATGTACTATACATACATGCATACGCACATTACATATATATACATATATATATATACATATATACATACATATATATACATACGAGTGTGAGCTTCTGCGAGTGTATACAAAAATAATGATTACATAAAATAAACAGTTCATCCCAAGTGATCGTTCACCTTGGATTAATGCTACCCTCATATCCAGAAGCAAAGGCTCTCGTAATAAATACGATATTGACACATTTTCTCATCATCGTGAAAATCAATACTCGCTCGTACAGCTGTTACCTTACAGCGTAAACAATCATGTGTTATCTGTATCAAAAGTACTTTGAATAATAGGTGTCTATGTACGAGTTCAAGCGAATTTGAATATACTGTACTTATGATAGTTTAATGTTGATAACACACTATGGACGATTTCAAGTCGGTGTGTTGAGACATTTAACAACAAATTGAAATTGATTCTGTGAAAGCCATATTCCTTATCAGAAATGAGACTGAGAAGATGTATTAAGAGTATACCTGTAAATATTTCTCCCAAAGCTTTGTTCGAATGATCTGATTGAATAACCAAGGTCTCTTTCACTTGAATCAGCTTTTATTATGTGACATTAGGGTTTATTGCCAGTCTTCATTATTGCTCAACTCTGCTGATTAATAAACTCTCATAAAACATCTCTTAAAAAACCTTTATATAAAGTTTGGAATCTTGATATTAAGTATTGTGTTTATGACATTGCTGGAAACTTCCTTCCACGTATTGATGTTAATGTTATTTTTAATTTGGGAAATATTTTATGTCCCTGATTCTGGATACAACTTTTTTTATTCACGACTGTGAGCCAGACTTGAGGTTGCGCAAAATTATTGTGGAAGTTTTCAGACGTTAATCAAGCTTCAAAACATTGAAACCATTCTAATTCAATAAGGCTCAACTTGTATCTTTAACCTCAAAACCCAGCAGAAGTTCAAGTTCTTCATTTACGTTATGTTATGTATGTGGTCTTGTTAGTTAGAGGAGCTGGTGGCAGAGGGGGTAACGCGATTCAGATACCGTTTTCCTTCTGATGTTTGATCGATTTCCTGATAACCGTTAAGAAAAAAAATGAGATCGTTGAGAGATCGTTGCGTTTCTTCCTAATCCTTTTAAAATTCATTATAATTTTTATCATCTAACTTAGGAGATTTAAAATTTTTTAATTAATTTTCTCTGACTTCCAGAGACTACTAAAACGTTAGTACTGTATGCGTTTATCTAATACATCAAATTAAAGATTAAAAACCAAATCTTAAATGTAATTATCTATTTTATATTTAATACTAAAACTGTGAAGTTATATATCACTATGTGTGAATACATTAATAATATGTTTTTACGGCAATTTCGATCTTTAACATTTGAAAAAAAACCTCCGTAAATCTTTTATATAGTTCGGACCAATTCTGAGTTCCAGTAATCCTGCGATTAGCCATTTATTACTTCTCAACATTCAATATCCTCGCATTCTAACAACCGTTACATTTGCTACTAAATATAAAAAAAAAATAACCAAATGAACCACTATAATCCTTCTCCTTTAATAAAATAACTTAAATGTCATATCGTTCAGTCATTCATTCTTTTAACTCTTATTCTCGTTAATATCTATTTTCCAATTTATCCTTATGGAAACACTTTTCATTTTCTGTAACTGTTCTTCACTGGGGTATCTAAAATTGAGATTTTTTCCACTCCATTAATGAAGCCTTTCCCTATTCCACCAAATTATATTATGCACCTTCTTTCCTATCTCATATGTTCATGATTAATATGAACACGAATTTGGTTTAATTACAACGAAATTGTTCTAAAAAAAAATAACTTACATGAAAACACATCTACAACACCATCCATGTCGTATCTATCCTAGGGAATTTATATAATGTCTATATGTCTAGATTAATTGTACTCTTTTTATATTTTCATTCATGAGTTTCACTTATAATAATAAATAATAATAATAATAATAATAATAATAATAATAATAATAATAATGATAATGCTAATAAATAATGATAAATAAATCATAATAAAAATTAATAAAAATAAAAATAAAATAATAAAAATAGTAAAAATAAAAATAATAATAACAACAATAATAATAATAATAATAAAATAATTATAATAATAAACAATTATAATATCCTTTTTGTGCCTACTAAGGCAGGACTACATTTTGCATCCGTATTATGTCTTACTTTCGTTATCCCTAGTCTTCCATTTAATGTATGTATTCAAGACGAGTTATATTTACACAATTTCAACCAGAAACTCTTACCTTCCCGCCTATACAAACAAATAAATTACTCCTCTTGCCCATCGTTCTCAAGTAGTATTCGCACGAAGGGTATCTTCGATAATCTGGTTCGCTACTCAAACGTAATCCCACCATAATGCTGCAGCATTTCATTTGGAATTCTTACTACAGGCACCTGTCAATTTCAAAATCTTTTAATGGAAATCTCATATGATACGAAGTTCGATATCCATTCTCAAAATGACTCGCACGCTTCCAATCTCGTAACACTGAAATCTACCCCTCCAATATACCCTTAATTTTTCAACAGTTGTCACTATTCTTTCGTTTTTTTTTTTTTCACCACAGTTCCACAAAGAAACATATTTAGTCTATAAACGCATGCATGCACACACATGCATGCATGCACACGCACACATGCATGCACGCACGCACGTGCACGCACACATGGACGCATGCACACAAACAGTCATGCGTCAATTTTATACGAACAATACTTTATCTTGCTAAAAATACCTCCTTTCTATTCCTCTGGTATGATGATCCACATGGAGAAACGATTGGTTTTATTTGCTTTAATTTATAGATCATCAGTAAAGTTGACCCCTTTGCACCCCATCTATTAGATCATTTCATCATTAAGCATTTAATGCAAGATAAATATGCTTTAAAATTGAGGTGGGTATCAAAGATTAGACACACAAGGAAACTTCACCTTTCCGAAATTATTCAAAATATGCATAGAGGTTTTTAAGAATTTAGATTGTGAAAATGTAGGAATTAACATTAATGGGTAATACCTTTTCAACTTAAGATTTGCAGACACAGTTCTGTTTAGTGAATCATTGGAGGAATTCCAAGAGATGAAAGATTTGAAAAGAGAAAGCAAATAAGTAGGAATGAAAATTAAAATGAGTAAAACTAAGATAATGTTCAACGAAAATGCTGAAAACAACAAATATGGGGTTTGGACGAAAAAGAGATTGTTAATGAATATACGTACTTAGGACAGACTAAGTTTTTCCCCAATGAGACTGAAATAAAAAGAAGGATAAACACGGTATGGAGAGCTTTTAATTACAAAATGAGATTATGAAAAGTAAAATGACACTTTCTCTAAAAAGAAAAGTATTTAATCAGATGGTCCCTCAAGTGTTAACTTATGCACTAGAAATTTGAAGCCTTACTAAAGGCTTGGAATATAATCTAGTTACAACTCTTAAGAGCTATGGGAAGAATAATGATGGAAATAAAGCAGAAGATATTCTGACATTATTCAAGAAAAAAACACTGACATGGGAATTACAGATAATAGACGGACATTAAGAATAACAGAACGGGTTCCTTGAGATTGCAAAGGGATCAGGAGAAGAAATAGAAGACGATGGATTGACGAACTTTGCGGGTATAGACTGCCATAGAAAAACCATAAACAGACGCGAGTGGAAGGACATTGATTGAGGTATTTGTCCTGCAGTGGACTAGTTATGGCTGGGAAGTAACGGAATAATCTATGCGAGAAGTAATGAATTAAGAACATAAAATATCTTAGGATCAGTTTTTCTTCTATTAACGTGCTTTCCATTTTTGTATGGGATAATCACAGTTGCCTTCTTTTTGAAGGATCATTAATAACGTTAAACTAGATCCGTCATAT
>NC_090726.1:61533181-61588181 GCF_036898095.1 Palaemon carinicauda | reverse complement strand
TTCATGCACTCTTTTCGAAAAACAAGACATTACCTTTAGTTTATTGTATAACAAGTAATAAACACGAACGTACCTACGATGAAATGTTTAATTTTCTAAAAAACAGCGGAGTAAATGATCCTACTTCTATAGCAGTAGATTTCGAAAAAGCAGTAATTAAGTGTCAAGACAAATTTTCCAAACATCAACTTCAGGTTGCTTTTTTCATTTTGGCCAATGCATTTGGCGCAAAAGTCAAGCCTCTGGACTGCAAAACTGGTATGCTGAACCTGATAATGCACACCTAATTAAACAATTGCAGGCTCTTGCTTTTGCTCCACCAGCAGATATTCAAGAATTATTTGACAAATTCATTGATTAAATTAGATCCCGCAATCGAAGAAATGATAGCGACTTTCTAGTTTATTTTGAGAGAACATGGTTAGGAGTATTTCAACGAGGAAGGAGAAGGAAGGCTATTTTCGATGTAGAATTATGGTCTGTGCACTCTCGAGTTATGGATAATTTACCCAGAACTAACAATTCTCTTGAAGGTTGGCATGCGGCTTTCAAAAAAAGACTTAATCTAGTGCATCCCACAATACCCAAGCTTCTTAGAATTATAAGGAAAGAACAAGCTACAAATGAAGTTCTAATTGAACAAGCATCTATGGGAATCGATATTTCGCGGACAACCAAAAAATATGACGCCATCAACAAAAGAATCAAGTCTATTTGTAATTCGTATAACAAAGAAGACTGTCTTGGTTTCTTAAGTGCCTTTGCATACAATTTTGAGTTAAATAAAAGTTTTTTTTTCTCCATTCAAATTTATTGTTAAATTTTAGTTATTTTTTCTCCCTTTTTATTTGGTGATTAAGAAACATTTAAATTTTTAGTTAAATAAAAGTTAGTTTTTCTTCCATTATTATGTTGTGATTTATAATCATTTAAATAATTTTACATTTGAATGACATTGTTCCAATAAAAAAGTTGCATAAAATGCTTCCGAGTTCTTATTATTTATACCTCATAAAACTGAATGTGTCGTGAAACTAAATTATCCATTCTTCATCCTGTCCTTTCGGCTTTATGTCTGTTCGGCTTCTTGTCCGTTCGGCTTCATGACTGTTCGGCTTCTTATCCGTTCGGCTTCATGACTGTTCGGCCTCTTGTCTTTCGGCATCAAGTCCTACCACCTAGGAGACGATATAACTTATTTATGTCTGTTGCTGCTTCGCGGATCTTTCTCTTACATTATTAATTTTTTTCCTTCTTAGTAGGAAGTTGTATTGACACAACAATTTTGTATTCTACCAATGTACTTTGTTTTTAACAGATTCCACTTTCTTTAAGTCTTTTTTTCCTTCTTTTTCACTAGTCTCTCCATCTAACAAAGGAGATTGGTCTTTAACATTTATAATCTTTTACATCGGGGGGGGGGGGGGGGCACATGTTATCATATTTAATTTTACTCACTTTATTATGAGTGGTCGTAAGACAGTTAGCACACACAGCTCCCAACAAACGTTGGTTATCCTGAACGCAGGGAATGTTGATGGCATTTTTTATTTTCTTTGTAATTTCATCAATAAATCATAGTATTTATGTCTAAAGTTAATTTTCTTTACTACTGGATGTTTCTGAAGAGGTAGACAAAACGTAATAAGTTGGTGCACTGAGGAGATAATACATTTCTCTTCAATATTTATATCAGATATAATGTTACTCATTACATCACTCAAAACTAGGTCCAACGTATGCCCAGTTAAAATAGTTGTACAGTCGACATAATTCACTAATTGATATGATTCTAATAACTCAGATACCAAAGCGTCAGGATTTGATGTATCATCCATTTAAAATTTAAAGTCTCCATAAAGAACTAATTAATTTTTCTCCATGATAATCATCTCAATGAATGCACTGAATTCTTCAAAGAAGATACTAGGGTTTGTTCTATGAGGTTTGTAGACTGTTACTTGGGATTTTTTTTCTTTTGCATAAAGTTTATTTCTATATATTCAAAGCTTGTTACACTAGTTCTTCTTAACATTTTGAGATTCGAGTAACCTTTATGAATAAAGAGTCCGACACCCCCACCAGATCTACCCCTTCTCGCTATGTGAAAGAAGGTGTGTGGGGGGTGGGGGGGGTGTCATTTCAGTGATCTTAGCCTTGTCCAAGTTATTTAACCATGTTTCAGATAATCTAGTAAGTCCAAATATTACCCATTTATCAATTCTCGAATTAGAATAGTTTTATTACCTACAGGTTGTATATTTACATAGCCACAGTTTATGACGTCCTTGGTATCCATGATCAATATTTTTCTGCAAGTCTTTTCAATTCCAAGTCATAAGCTTTGCAATCTCTAGAATTTACAATGTGGTCACTTGATTTGTTTAACTTTGTGCAGTTAATACACTTCAACATTTGCGAATTACACTCCTTGGTGGAATGTTTTCCTGAATATTTTCTGCAGACTTAATCATCGTTCTTAGACTAGCAATCTTTTTCAAGATGTCCATACCTCTGACAGTGGTAGCATGTGATTACGTGGAACCTATCACGTATGTTATAAGTACCGCATCGTAACAAAACTGTCTCTCCATCATCATGAATAGCCCCCCGAACTTTAGGATCACATTTCAGCACATAGTGGGTAGCCCTACCTGAAGCATTTTCATTCAGGACTACACTTATCTTCTGTTCTATATTTTGAATTTAGTCCAGGCAACGATTTCTTTGAATCAAGGCATTTACTACTACATCTTCATTGCACACACAGCATATAATTATTTTTAGTTTTAATTTTCCGATTTCTCTCGTTTTAGTGTCAGCAACCAATGTCTATTTTGTTTGCAGCCTCTTCTGATTATTTTGTTCGCAAAGTTTCCATTCGAAGTTGACCTCTTGTAAAGTATAGGAATGACTCAAGTGCCTGTTCGACCTAGTGTTTTCTTTTAGTAATTTTAGTTGTATTTTTTCATTTAATTACCAACAGATTTTTTTCCTCGACTGTCACCATATGTCATTTTCTCCGGTTTTGGGTGCATCAATGATTGAAGTGTTGCCTTAATTGATTCCATATTCATAGCAAGACTATCAACTTTCTCAGCGAGGTCAGTAGTCTGTGTCAAATTTGCTACGTGTGCACAAAGGTCCGCAACTTTGTTTTCCAATTCAGTGATTCTCGCGTTTTGTTCACCCAGGGCCTCTTCTCTTATACTCACTTCTTTCTTTTATTTTGATATGTATAACTTGGCTTGTTTGGCTTCAACTACGCAGTGTGGGCATAACCAATCTAGGTTCCTTAGTTCATCATCAGTGATGCCTGTCACTGTGTACATACATTTCTTATAATAGAATCTTATGCACTCACATTCTATCCATTTTTCCCGATCTCCTTCCGTGGTTTCACATATGAGGCAGACCGAGTTAGGAGCAGACAAGGGGGCAGACATGGTGCCCTGTTTCTTCTCGCTTTGTTTCCTCCATAAGATTAATTATTATCTTTTCAATGGTATATTCTAAGAGAGAAGCAAAAGTTAAAACAAGACTCAGAACAACTGTTGAACGGAAAAAAAGGACTACACCTCAGTGGCTTGGGGTTTGGCAAGTTTCCATTGGTGATGGGGGGGGGGGGATTTTTGCATGATCACTGACAGCAATCCAATAGTATGGGTGTCCCTGACTGGTACAACCTTGTTGATCATGGTGTTACACAAACCCTTTCATTACGTTAGGGTGCCCCCACTCAGAAATAGATATATCATTAGTTAACCTGGAGTTGGGAAGGGTATATGGGGATTTAGACAATGGATGGCAAATTTATAGGTCAGGGTTTAAATTTGCCAGCCATGGTCTAATTGCCATATATCCTTCTCAACACTAGGATAACTTATAGTATATCTATTTCTGAGTGGAGACACCATAACGTAAGGAAAGGGTTTCTATATCACCATGATCAACAAAGTTGTACTAGTCATGGACACCGACACTATGATAACGATTTTGTCCTTACAAGTTTTATCCTAGATGATCACCGTTCTTCACCTTGAGATGCAAACAGCTTTCTTTTCGCCGTTGCTGACGATCGATCAGCCACGACTTTCAAAGGCAAACAACTGGTGACTGGAGCAGATGATAGTATGCACAAAAATCCTACTGCGAAGAGTATATGGTATTAGACACCCTGGTGTGATTTTCCTACCCAACATGGGGGTGGCATAGGGCTAAAGCGAGGGCATATGGACATTTGAAAATTTCTAACTCTCCAATGAGAACTGAGTATTCCTGGAGAAGTAGGGACAAGTATATAACACACAATTTATATATATATATATATATATATATATATATATAAATATATAATATATAAATATATAATATATAAATATATAATATATATATATAATATATATAATATATATATATAATATATATAATATATATAATATATATATATAATATATATAATATATATAATATATATATATAATATATATATATATATATATATATATATATATATATATATACACACATACATATACACACACACACACACACAATAAAACCTTTTTTTGATTCCCCGAATGTTGACTGTACTATCCACTGTTGAACTATAGAATATTACTACCTTTATAAAATATATACATACATATATATAAATATATATATATATATATATATATATATATATATATATATATATATATATATATACACATACATATACACACACACACACACAATAAAACCTTTTTTTGATTCCCCGAATGTTGACTGTACTATCCACTGTTGAACTATAGAATATTACTACCTTTATAAAATATATACATACATATATATATAAATATATATATATATATATATATATATATATATATATATATATATATATATACACACATACATATACACACACACACACACACACAATAAAACCTTTTTTTGATTCCCCGAATGTTGACTGTACTATCCACTGTTGAACTATAGAATATTACTACCTTTATAAAATATATACATACATATATATATATATATATATATATATATTATAATATATATATATATATATATATATATATATATATATATATATATATATATAATGTTATATATATTATAATATATATAGACATATATATATATATATATATATATATATATATATTATATATACACACCGAAAATTCAGTTAACAGCCTCATGGAAAAAAAAAATTAAACCAAGGGCCATTACTTCACCAATCAGAAAAGTTGACTGGTATAATTTCGTGTTTTTAGTAAAATTGAATATTGGCCTAAAGGTAAAGATTTTCTTAATTATCCATTTTTCTATTTTTTTTATTCATATCTACAATGATGTTAATCATAAAAATTTGCTGTTAATGTCAGGTTAATTTATATTTTTTTACTTATTCTTTTCTGAAGTCCACATTACCGTTATTTTAAATTATCCTTATCCACTTTCATACTCCTTTCTTTTTTCATTAGTATTTAAAACTATTTTCTATCTGCAATAAATCTATCTAACAGCAATGGTTAAAAAGTTTCTGCCCTTCTTCCCTTTCTTCTATTTCCTTTTCATTCCTATTATTAAAGGGCTTTTAATATCAATTTAAGTTACTTTATTCATTATACCTTTATTCAGTTATTTTCTGTATTTTCCAATACATTCTAAACGTTTTAATTTAATCTAATGCATATTTTGTGTAGACAAATCTGTAGCGCTAAATTTTATATAAATTCCCCCCCCCCTTATTTATTGCTGAAAAAAAAATAGCTTCCACTTCGCTGTACGATACAAAGATTTAATTATTTTTGAAGCAATATTTCTATAAATATCGTATTTGTTAACAACAAAAAAAAAGCGAAAAAAAAAACTCTTTAGATACCCTAACATGAGAACATGTTTTTAATTTCTGGTAAAACACAGCAGTCACAGCCGTTGGGAAAAAAGTACAGGTTGACGGAGTAATTAACTTCAACAAACTAACTTGTAAAAGAAAATTTCATTTCGGACTGAGTGTTGTTCATTTTCCAAAAGGAAATTTTTCTTGGGGAAGAGTTGAAACTTTATATTTAAATGGTATGTTATGACACCTTTGAAGAGCTTTCTTCTATAAAATATTTTTTAATATTTGTGAACAAATAAGGTTTCAAGTTCAACAGAAATATTATATTAATTTTAACTTCATATTCTATAAAGTGGAGAAACGTATTTTATCTGAGAGAGAGAGAGAGAGAGAGAGAGAGAGAGAGAGAGAGAGAGAGAGAGAGAGAGAGAGAGAGAGAGAGAGAGAGAGAGAATCTTTTCACTCCAGTTATCATATATTAAAATAAGATCTAACGTGTAGTATAGAGACATATGATGGAGAAGGCATGACTATTAGAATTAACTGCATACTATATATTACGAGAAGGATGGTATTGTTTGTGAAGATGTAAATGCAAAAGATGGTCAAAATTATAAAACATCTTATACAACATGCAAAAAGAACTTACAGAACAATGGTGCTAGAGATTATCATCTAGATCATGAATAAGAAATTTAATAGACCGCTAGTTTTGGTAAAAAAAAAAATTAATACGAGATTCAGCGACTGAAGACCAAACAGAAGAACAATACTCGAAACAAGACAAAATAAAAGAATTAACACTCTTATACAGAACAGATTGATCACCAAAAATCTTAAGACTTTCTGAATAAGCCAATTTTAGTGGAATTTTAAAAGCAACCGACCGAATGCATTTCTCAAAATTTGTTATCAATAACCACCTAAAATTTTAAAGTCTTATATAGCTAAAGAAAAGCTAAGATCTGGACGCTGAGAAGCCACAGTCCTCAACCTACTTACATATTTTTGAGTTTTGTTAGAGCTTAACTTCGTGCCCCATAATTTGCACCATGCACTATAGTCAATTTCTTTTAGTGATGCAGATTTGCACCGACTCGCAGCGGTGGCCTTTTAGCTCGGAAAAGTTTCCTGATCGCTGATTGGTTGGACGAGATAATTCTAACCAATCAGCGATCAGGAAAATATTCCGAGCTAAAAGGGCACCGCTGCGAGTCGGTGCAAATCTGCCTCGATAAAAGAAATGGACTATAGTTTTAGCCTAATGTCTATTAAGGGATTCAGCAATCCCAGACCTACATTCAGGATATACAATTTAAGCAACTAAAGTAGCATCACCTGCCTATTCAATGAGCTTGTTTTCTAGGCCAAACCACAATATTATAGGTATATATGAAAATAATGGACCAAGAACGCTTCTCTGAGGATTACCACATATTACATCCCTATACTCACTATAGCTCCCATCAACAACTTTTAGCAATCTATTATTAAAAAAATTCAATAATAATGCCAAGAAAACAAATCCCCACTCCCAAATGTTTGAGTTTGGAAACGGGGGCCTCAAGATTAACATGTCAATGGTAGCACTAAAATCAAGGTCAATCATACGAACTTCCTGACCACAATCAAGAGATATCTGTACAGCATTTGACATTGTAAGAAGGGCATCACATTATCCTAGGCCTTTACGAATGCAATATTGCAAACTAGGGAACAGATGATTGCCTTCCGGATACTCCGCACACATATTTATATGTTTTGCCAAATTATGTTAAAAAACTTCAGATAATGTAGAGTTATGGAAATTGGGCGGTAATCAGCTAAAGCTACCACAAACACATATTGGAGTAACATTACCAACTCTCCAACAAGTACAAAAAGAACCATTTTTGCTAACTTGCAGAACATAAAAGATAGCTTAGGATCTAAACAATCAGCAGTCTTTATAAAAAACAAAGGAAAATTACCATTTGGGTCTACACCTCCATAACCAACGAGGTCCATCTAGTGTGTTTTAAATTCACGGGACCAAAAAGCCAAAAGAGTAATAGACATTATACTGTACTTTTCGTATATTCTGCAGTTTAAAGGTCAATCATGAATGACAGAGGCAAGGGACAGGACAATGCCCTAGACTGACAATATATACTTATGATCAATACCCAATCCCCCTTTTAAAGCTAGGATCCGGGAGGGCCAGCCGATGGTTGCTGATGACTCGGTAGTTAAAATCATAAGTTCCCCCAAGCCCCACATCCCTAGCTCTCAATGATGATACTAACGAGCTCAGCTGTGGGTCTCGAACTACCGTCCATCAGGTTGCCAGAAAGGGCCATTTCTAATAGGCTAAAGTACATAAGGATTATACTTATATGTGTGTGAGAGCGCTCACACGTGCGTGTGTTCGCGCGCGCGCGGGCGAGAGAGAGAGAGAGAGAGAGAGAGAGAGATGGAGATTTTATTATTACTAGTGTATGATTCTTATTATATTACTATTACAAGACAGCACATTTATTGCTGTAATGTATTTTACACTTACAGTACCATCCTTATATAAGAGGAATTCCGAAACCATGTGGTAGGGGGGTGGGGCCTCATAACGTAATGACAAAGGTAAGAAAGTTTTGCTGTATACATACACATAGTGCGTGTATATATATATATATATATATATATATATATATATATATATATATACTGTATATATATACACATACTATGTGTGTGTATGTGCTGTATGTATGTATACAGCAAAACATTCTTACCTTTGTCATTACGTTCTGAGGCCCTACCCCCCTACCACATGGTTTCAGAACACTTTATATATATATATATATATATATATATATATATATATATAAATATACATATATATATATATAAATATACATAAATATATATATAAATATAAAATATATATATATACATATATATACATATATAAAATATATAATATATATATATATATATATATATATATATATATATATATATATATATATATATATATATATATATATATATTATATGTTGTATGTGTGTGTGTAATCAAATTAAAAAATCCTTCATCACTTTCTAATGTTGGTGAACCTAAAGCACTCTCTATAATACAGCAATTCATGGTGAGCGAGTCTTTGTGGACTACTGAAATTGACATATACATATACATATACATATACATATACATATATATATTATATATATATATATATATATATATATATATATATATATATATATATATATAAACAAAATATCTTCAACCGTTCCATTATCTTCTCTTTATCTCTTATATATCCGTCTTAATATCCAAAGGCAATATCTGAGGAATTATGGCCGCATTCAATACGATATCAAATTAATGTTACACAGCAAAAGAACCCAACGACTTCCCAACTTTCATGTAAACTGAGCGCTTGAGTTTCGAATGATCTCCCTTCGTATGAGTTTAACCAGAGGAACTAACTACTAGAAAGCAGCACACGGAAAGAAAGAAACTGAATTGCAAAGTATCTAGCTTATCTCTCTTTAGAAGGACCGTATAGAAAAATTAAATTTATACCTTACTGAATAAGCTAGAGAAGCCCAGCTATATAAGATTTCATTTTGTACGGTACTTAATTAATAAGTTCTCGTAACCTTAGTTTCCAGTTACCTAAAACAGCAAGTTAGCAACTAAACGTATACTCAAATAAAAGTGAATTAATAATTGGGATTCTGAGAGGCTATAAATACTAACTGAAAAATTAGCATGTTAAAAGCTAAGGTCCCCTTCAATTAAGAATTTCCGGTGCTACTATAGCGTGAGGTCTACCACACTATAGCGTGAGATCTACCTCCCGTTCTTACTATAGCGTGAGGTCTACCGCTGAACTATTCGTCCCTCATAGATAAAACACATTTCATACATTTGTTTAAGCAATAAACACTTAATTTAAACATATCTTAGAAATGACTTAAATAGATAATTGGATTTCTAATTACATTAAAAAAAGGAATAATGGTAAAAATAAACATGTTATCATATATTTCCATACATTTATTCTAGCGATACACTTTTCGTACATCAAACATGTTATCATATATTTTCATACATTTATTCTAGCGATACACTTTTCGTATATCAAACAGGTTATAATATATTTCCATACAGTTATTCTAGCGATACACTTCGTACATCAAACAGGTTATCATATATTTCCATACATTTATTCTAGCGATATACTTCGTACATCAAACAGGTTATCATATATTTCCATACATTTATTCTAGCGATACACACTTCGTACATCTTCTAAGAGTGACACAAATAGATCATTGGAACTTTTTCTCATCACCTTCCAGCAAAAATGAATTGAATTGAATTGAATATGGGATTTAGGCATTAAGCCAAGCACTGGGGCATCAAAGGCCATTCAGCGCTATACAACGAAAATCATTCAATCATATCTGTACACTCACACCATTTAGTATCATTTTAACCTTTAATACAAATCGTAACACTTTCACACAATAAAATCTAGATGTGAAATAAATAGGGATTAAAAGGGTAAAATAAATAAATAAATTAATAAAATCAATTATAGCTCGTAATATAACCCAATACTTTGTATAAATTTTCTCAAGTTCAGGGTATTACAGTTTTCCCCCAGTATATCTCTTAACGGTTTGTCCTGGAGTAAATGTGTCCTCCTCTGAAGATTAAAAACAGGACAATCGACTAAAATATGTTTAACATCCATTGTCACTTGACAGGTATTACAAAGAGGGGCCTGTCTCCCTTCCCCACTCTTCATTAAATAATTGTGCGTTGCATGTGTATGGCCAATACGCAACCTAGTTAAAATAATGGTATCCCTTCTACTTGTAGAATTACAAGATGACCATTTATCCACCAATGGGTGGATTTGTTTCAATTTTGTATTGGTGGTCAGTTCAGACCATCGAGCTTGCCACTTATTTTTACAGTAAAGATGAATCTCACTTTTAATATCTTTGTAAGGAATACTCAAGGGGGATGGATTACTTAGCCCTGAAGCTTCCTTTGCTGCCTTATCTACTTGTTCATTCCCATCCACCCCAACATGGGCAGGGACCCAACAGAAGTGAACACTGATACTCTTCCTAGATTGCAGAAGTACTAACCAGTCCTGCACCTCTTGTACTAGATGATGGCCTGGCATAATTTGTTTTAATGAGAGTAAAACACTGTTGGAATCCGTAAAAATTGTATAAAAACTATTTTGGTTGCCATTTTTAAAAATATGTTGGACTGCGAGAATTATTGCGTACAGCTCAGCAGTAAAAATTGAACAAGAGTATGGGAGTTTCCTTCTAATAACAATATCCCCCACCACAGCTGCACTTCCAACTCCTGCAGCCGATTTGGAGCCATCTGTAAAAACATGTTTCCCATGATGTTGAGCAGCATGATTTAAAAACTCACTTTTCATTACCCTACTAGGTAAGGTATTTTTCCCTCCTGCCGTAAAACATACTTTAACAGGTGGATTACACCAAGGAGGAGACTTGGGATATCCTACCTCTGCTATCTGTGCTGTTAACAAGCCTACTTCTCTAGCATAATTTTTCAGCTGTACTTCCAAAGGCTTAGGCACTCTAGATCTGTTAGGAGCCCGATCTAAAGGCGCCCTAACATATTTACAGTTAGGATTGTTTCTCACAGCAAGGGACCTAGCTAAAAACCTCAAACTCAACTCCTCTCTGCGAATGGAAAGGGGAGGTATGCCAGAATCAACATAGAGACTGTCAATGGGAGATGTTCTGTAAGCACCTGTGCAGATGCGAAGCCCAGCATTGTGAACAATATAAAGTTTTCCAAGTAAAGTCTTTGTAGCTGACCCATATATTTGGCATGCATAGTCTAACTTGCTCAGACACAAAGATGTATAAATTCTAAGCAAAGTTGTTCTATCAGCACCCCAATCAAAATGCGATATCACTTTCAGAATGTTCAGTGACTTCTTAACCCTGATAGATAAGTCATTTATATGGGGACCAAATGTCATTTTCTTGTCGAAAATGACTCCAAGAAACTTGACACTATCCTCATATGGCAAAATACAATCATTTAAGAAAAGGGTGGGGATCTCTTCCCTTTTACGAGTACGAGTAAAGCGAATGGCTTTGGTCTTCTGAGGAGAAAACATGAATCCGCGAGAATTTGCCCATGCGGAAGCAGCATTTATTGCTATTTGAAGATTTTGGCATCCTTGTAGTGCAGATGATCCACTACAAAAAATTGCAAAGTCATCGACAAATAGTGATCCTTGTATGCCAGGAGGTATGTGACTAATGAGACTATTAATTGCAACAGCAAACAAGGTCACACTCAATACGCTGCCTTGGGGGACACCTTCTTCTTGCATGTAGGATGAAGATAGTTCTGACCCTACTCTCACTTTAATGGAGCGGTTTGATAAAAATTCTTCAATAAAAGAGAACATATGTCCTCCTATACCCCACGAGGCCAATTGCTTTAAAATACCACCCCTCCAGGTGGTGTCATATGCCTTTTCGAGGTCAAAAAAGACACCCACCACCTGGTTTTGGTTAGAAAAAGCATTTGAAATTTCCCTTGATAACATCAGCAAAGGGTCTAGAGTACTTCGGTTCTTCCTAAAACCAAACTGTCTGTTAGATAAAAGATTTTTTGATTCTAGATACCACACAAGTCTGTTGTTGATCATTCTCTCAAATAGTTTGCATATGCAACTGGTCAAGGATATGGGCCTATAACTAGATGGCAGTTCTGGGTCTTTATCAGACTTGTGGCCTGGAATTACAATTGAAGTATGCCAGGAATCAGGAGATGTATGGGAAGCCCATAGACCATTAAAGGTTTCTAATAAAAATTCCTTGGTATCCACTGGAAGATGTGATATCATTTCATACCGGATGCCATCCTCACCTGGGGCAGTTAAAGAAGAGCTGGAGATAGCATTTTGCATCTCCTCCATACTAAAAGGCAGGTTAAAAGCTTCAGTATTTGAAGAAGCAGGAGGAACAACAGATGTTGATGCTCTAATTTGTTGAAATGCTGGGGAATAGTTGTCAGCACTTGATACATGAGCAAAGTGCTTAGCAAGAACCTCTGCTACATCTTTGGGGTCAGATATATATCTATTATTTTCCCTTAATATTGGTAGAGGCTTAGGGACGAATTTACCTTGAAGTTTTCTAATCTTATCCCATATTTCCTTTGAAGGAGTTTTGGTATTAATATTAGATGTATATTTCTTCCAAGATGCTCTCTTTGCTTTTTTAAAAATTCTTTTTTGTTTGGCACAGGCTCTGAGATATGCTATTCTATCTGCTAAATAGTTTGTCCTCAAGTATCTTCTGAAGCAAGTTCGGGTCACTTTTCTTGCATTGGCACATTCTTTACTCCACCAAGGAACTACAGAGCGATGAGGTAAACCGCATGTTTTAGGTATAAACTTGCTAGCATTGCCATCAATAGTATTTTCAAGATGTTGATAGGCATGCACTGGAGATGTAAATTCATCATATTCTTTATCAGTGTGTGAACAGTTTTCATAAGCTGCCCAGTCTGCCTCATCTATCTTCCATTTTGGTGGACACTGAGAAGGAAGATTATGGACATAATTTAACATTATTGGCCAATGGTCACTGCCATGTAGGTGTTCATTTACTGACCAAAGGTAGTCCAATCGAATGGATGAGGAACAGATTGACAAATCAATGGCTGATGTAGAGTTGTGGAATACATCATACCTAGTTGGAGAACCATCATTCATTAGTATTACATCATTGTTGTCGATTAATTCTTCAACAAGATTACCCCATCTATCGCACACATTTCTACCCCATAAAGTATGCTTTGCATTAAAATCACCCATTAAAATAAAAGGGGCAGGAAGCTGATTGATCAAGTCTTGGAGGTCAGAAAGTCTAAGCCTTCTTGGATTACTAGCATGATCTAAGAGGAAAAGTTCTAAGGATGGTTCAATATATAGCGAGCATAAAGTAATTTTTTTCCCGATATGAGTTCTAACTGCACATGCCTGTAGTGGTGTATTGAGTGGGATTGTTTCAAATTTTACAGATTTGTGAATAATAAAACCTGTACCACCTTGAGCTCTTGCAGCTTGCAAAGGAGGGGATCTACAAAAATGATAATTGAGTCCAGGATTAAATGGTTTGTCACTGATCTTGGTTTCCTGTAGGCAAATTACCTTCGTGTCTGAGTCCCTGGTTAAAGTTTTTATTTGCTCAATGCTAGTACTTAGACCTCTGCAATTCCACTGGATGATAGACATTATCTTTTGTTATTATTTTTCTTTGTCTCATTTGTCTTTTGGGACTTTTCAGATGAAGCCATGTAAGGCCTGGAGATGGAAGGCTTTACTAGGCCACCACTCTTCTTTTCTTTCTTTCTAGGATCTTTATAAGAGTCAACCTTAGGATCATGAGCAGTAGGGCACTTACCTGACTTAGATGAAGGTGAGGATGATGGGGACCTTTTCCTCTTTGGAAGATCTTGTTTTCCAATCTCCATCAAATCAGGTAGAGATTCTGCCTGAGACAATACATTTAAGGTGGTGGAAGCCACATTGGCTTCTTTGGAGGATTGTGCTAGAACTTCAACAGTTCGAGCACTTAACCCAGAAGGCTGGGCTACTACCTCTAGGGGAGATGCTCCTATCGGTGACAATACTTTTGGTGTGTTGGACACCATATTGACCTCTTTGGAGGTTTGTGCTCTGGCTTTTATAGCCTGAGCACTTGACCCAGATGGCTGGGCTACTACCACTAAGGGAGATGCACCTGACGGGCCAGGTGCTGCCACTGGTCCCCCTGTGGTAGTAAGGGGTAGTGGATTATAATCTTTTGTTGGCATCTTAACCGCGTGAGCAAAATTAAGTTGCCGATTGAGTAAATGCTTTGCATAACCTACACTTATATGTTCAGCATTTGCTTTCAAGATTGCAGCTTCTTCATTCTTGTATTCTCTACATCTTTTATCATTTGGTTTATGATTATCTTTACAGTTTGCACAGGTTGTATCTCTGTTGCATTGGCCATGTTCTAACAAAGAACAGTTAATACAGATCTTCGTATTATTGCAGTACCGGGAAGGGTGACCGTACTTGAAACAATTAAAGCATTGTAAAGGCTTAGGTTTATATTCTCGAACACGTACTCTTTCATTCTCAATAATTATATGATCTGGTATAACAGGGGTTTCAAATGTTAAAACTACCATGCTTGTTTGAGGGATCTTACTTACTTTCCAAACATTAGCAGGGCACATGTCCAGAATTTCTGGTTCTGAGAATTCATATAGATCTTTATCAAAAACTACTCCTTTACCATAGCTGAAGCTCATATGTGGTTTAATATCCTTAATAGGATCAATTTCTGCAATCTTCATGCCACAAAGCATGTGAGCTTGAGTGTCTGATTTTGCATTAATCAAAACAGATTGCTTACCGTATCTACTAATATCCTTACTTTTAATTAAACCAACTTTTTTTTTTGTATAAATTTACTAATCTTATAATAGTTATAATTATCTATCTTTCCAGATGCAATTATCCATGTTGGGGGCTTGGGGGTTCTTACTTCTGGAAGTCTATGCTCTATTTCTTTTTCCATCCATTCTTCAGGTTTATATATCTCTAGGTGTCTTGGTGCTTTATCACATAAAGCCCCAGAAATCAAACAATTGTCAATTTTTATGATCTCTAAATTTTTATTTGCTTCTAAAGCAATCTCAAAACTTGAAAATGATACCCAAGCTTCCCAAAAGCCTTTAATACCATTAAGCTCCATTAAAATTTCTTTGATTGCCCCAAATCTACAGAAGGCTTCATGAATTATGTCATAGCTACAACCAATTGGTATGTTTTTTAAGTGGAGAATTTTCAGATTTTTTGTTGGATCTGGTAATGAGCCAGAACCAGAGAGTAAAGTATTACGGTTATTACAAGCATCATTTTCCACCAGTGCCGATAAATTGTCTTTAACAACACTGGTCAAAGAAGTATTGTTGGAGGAATCCTTTTTATTGCCGAGGTTGTCAACAGAGCTTTCCCTATTTAAACAAGCAGAAGTCGTCAACGGTGTCTGGGGTTCGCCATTTGATCCAGGGGTACGGGGAATATTAAGTTTACTCATTAATTATTTTTTCAGGGGGAGGGAAGGGGTCATAATAACAATGAAAAAAAAAACAATGGAAAAAAACATAGTTTAAGGGAGAGAAAAAATTAAGACTGTCTGAAATTCCAAAGAAGACACCGTTAGCCTTTCCTGGAATTAATTTCTCCACCAATGACACCTGTGAAAGCTGCTTACCAAATGTCCACTCCCTACCCTACCACAAAGGGATGGTACCACTATGATTAGAGTGGCTCAAGTGTATGCCAAACCCGCTTGATGGGACAGAGCATTTCAAGAATACAATCATCCCCACTCTAATCATAGTGGCAGGCAAACCGGACAGAAAGCCGAGAGTCCTATCTCTATAAAATCGCCAACCCCTGGAATCCGAAGGCCAAATTTCCTAAGAGATAGTTCCGTGTGCCAGTATGGGAATACTGACACTCCTAGGTGTCCAAACATTTTCGGGCAGTTGGCAAGACCACCACAGCTCCCACAATTGATTTTGAAATAAAAACCGATCATGGATACAATGTCCCCTCTAAAAAACCTGGACAGTGAAATGGGTAAAAGAGTTTTGACAGCAAGGTTGGAGACAGCTGATAATTATGAAGGAGGAATAAGCAATAAGAGGTAATAGAAAAAGAATGAGAGAAATTTACAGTCAAACTGAGGAAAAGAAATTCCCCAGTTCGAGAGCCCTCTTGCCCGTCACAAGCCTTCAGCACGGGAATGATATGCCGTGCTGAAGCCCAATGACTTCATCAAGGCATTCTCTCGTTAAGAGGGTTCCAGCAAAAATGATCAAGATGAGACTGGAACAGCTAACGACCAACACCTCGCATTAATCTCTTCAGAATCATCGTTTTAGCGTCCAACCATGATCGCTCAATTGCCTGTGTGTGTGCTCCTGTTGCTGGTGGTTCACTGTACAATGCAGATATCTCTTTTAGCCTTTTAGGCCGAGGGAAAAACTGATTTAGGAGATCCATTTGCGTCTTTTTATATGGGCAGGTCATGTGGACAGGTCACGTTTTTGATGGATTTGGGCAGCTCAAATGTTCCATGGTTAGGTGCGGGGCTCTGGGACGCTGGTCACGCGGTAGACCTCACCCTCCACCTAGGTAGGCGACATATGGCGGTAGACCTCACACTATAGTAGCACCGAATTTCCTACAGTTCGCGATGTAACAACAGAAGAGAGATTCTAAATCATTCTTATTAACCTGTTTCCTCGTTACCAGATATTTTATATCAATATAGCCTTCTTATCCTTACTAGAAAAAGAAATAGGCAAAACTTTAAGTCATAAGGAAACCGGAAATACGAAACACAATAAGGTGAAAGCAATCATCAAAAAAACCTTGATTACTACGATTCAATTTATAAATATGGGTCCTCCGCAAAGTGACTAGGCCGCCATTCAGGACCCATATATAAAGATTTGTGGGCGAATTATAAACAAATTATAAAGCTCCGTACACAAGGACGAGTTTTGCTCGACGAACTTTGTTTTAGGTGACGTCTGAAGCAGCAAGCAAACTTCTGAATAGGTTTTATCGTTTGATTACCGAAGTAACAAGAATTGTTCTCGTTGGTGGCTGAAGACTGGGGGAGATGTCTTTGACTGACGTCCGAATTTTTTCCCCAGGTGCCAATGAAATACTATTTCTGCATTCTATACTTTAAACCTTCTAAGTTTTATTGGTCCCGTAAAGCAACTTAAAACTTTATAGTTGTAACACCCCTTCGACCTTTGGGATGCGAGGACCGATGTTTATAGAGATCGTGAAGCACGAGTTACAGCAATTTCGAAAATAAATCGGGAACTTAATACTAATCATGTTATTGGGGAAGAGGTGAAGCGAAAACTAGCACTCCTCATTATTAACACAGACGAAAAATTTGGCAAATTAGCAAGTCAAAGAAATCTATTCTCCGGACTTCACCGATCTCTCTACAAGTTTCGGGTTTAATCTTACACAAACTATCCTTGGAAATCCTTGTAATGTGTATTGAGTTCTGTATAGTTGTATCCTGTTGACAGACTAAGTAATGTTTCCTGTTATAGGGCTTCAACATATAAAACTTCTCATATTAGTATCCTGTTTGGTGACTGTAAATTCCAGTTTCGAGATTTGATTGTAAAACGTATTTGGATTCATTCTCATTTAATTTATGAAATCTAGTTCAGATTCACTTTACATCTCCTGTAGTATATTGTAACATGACTAACCAATTTTTTTCACCTTTGCAAACCCTCTTTAAAACAATTTCCACCTTCCTTTTTTTCTAGCTAAAAATACAAAAGAGAATTTTCTTTTTGTGCGTACGACTTTTCATTTTCTCATTGCTCGTACAGCCATCTATCTTGCTGCCGTCACCAGGCTCTCAATGGTCAGCTGTCATCGTTTGGACGCATGCATAAAGACCTTTACCAAACTTTGTTCCATGAAAAGCAAAGTTTACCGAACAACGTTCGGTCGTGTGAACAGAGCCTTAAAGGTGTGTTTGGTATCAAAATGGATGTAGCTTAGACTGTGAGTATGTTCACCATGCTGATTTATGGGTTCCAAACTGATTCTACCTTGTGAAAATAGATTCTATCTTCAAACTGCCTCATTATTCAATAACCTTTGAAAAATAACAATGCATAATTACAATCACAGTTAACAGGATACAAAGCTGGCTTTGCAAACGATATTGATCATTTCTAATTTGGTATTCTTTCCATTTTCAGTACAATTAAATCTAATTCTATCAAAGTCCCAACTTTTGAGTGAACTGTAAAATAATCATTTAAATGTTAAAAATAAAAATAAATAAAAAATAGAAATACGAAACTGCATCCACTAATGCTTTCAGGATTATTTTAACAATTAACTAAATCTATTCTACCTTTTGTAGATATTTTGTTCTTTTTTATAACTTCTATGATTCCCGTGGCATCCTCCTTTTCCTTATGGAAAGAATATACGGAAATGACATAAATGAAAAGTCAATCTTATTCCTTGGTTATATTCAAAATTCATCCCGAATATACCATAGTTTTGCCTCGCATTAAGAAGCTTTATTCGTTGTAAATAAACTAGGAAAAAATTGTCGAAAAAAGGTTAGTTTTCTTGCAAAGTTACATAAATTTTTCATGAAAAGACGAAGAGCATTATAATATGACTCAAGTTTGGACACAATGAGTAATAATATTTCTGGAATAACCTATTAATGTGTTGTATTATGAACAAAAAAGAATTAAAACTAATATATCAGATTATGCTGAACCCTTTCAGACTTAACGATTACAAACAGTCAAGTTTTATTTTAAACCTCTTTGGAAGTTTTTTTTTTATTGACTAACGAGAAAATTAGCACTATTTTATGCGACATATAAGAGCACATTAAATATTTTCAAACCTCATTCTCAAGAATACTTAATTTATACCATAACACCGTAGTCAGCACCATGTGGTCACTAAAAAATTCTTAAGTTTACAAGTCAAACTTCAACAAGGTAACTGCAGTAAGAAAGCTTTATTTGGCTTGATTGTGATGTTCGATTTTCACATGGAATATCACCATAGAGTAACATTCCATGTGTTATGATACCTTGAAATAGATTTATTTAAAAAGGGTGTGAATTTTTTTGCTTTAACATAAGAAAATTAGTAAATTATCAGAAATTCTATAAATTACAACTAAACTATAATTTAACCTGAAATAGCATTTTGTATTGATGTTTGATGAAAATCATTTAAGCTTATGATAAAATAAGAACAATTAAATTCATATATTTGGTTTTATTAGAAAAAGAGAGAGAGAGAGAGAGAGAGAGAGAGAGAGAGAGAGAGAGAGAGAGAGAGAGAGAGAGAGAGAGAGAGAGAGAGAGAGAGAGAAAATAATTTTTTTTATGAATTTTATATCTACTATTACATAGTCATTTGTTTTAGAACCTCTTTTGACAAGTTTCAAGAGGAATATTTTTTTTATCATAGGTATTTATCTGATACGAGCGCCGAATAGCTAGCAGGTGTTGGTGACGAAGCTATCGTGTTTTTAAAATAATCTTTCACGATCATTATCATCTCAGACTATTTTTTTTTGCCTCTATTTCTGTTATTCCAAGCTAATGATCTCGAGACTTTTACAGTTATGTATATTGCTCATTAAGCAATTTCAGGTAATAGGTTGGCCAGGGCACCAGCTACCCGTTGCGATACTACCGCTAGAGTTATTAGGGTGGTTATAGTATGTTGCCTACCTTTTTTAATATGATATGGTATGTGGCCTACCTTTTTTATTTTGATATAGTATGTGGCCTACTCTGTTCCAATGTCTTACCTCGTTAAGAGTATATTTGTAGGTATAAGTAGTAGGCTATTCATTGGCGATAAGCGGGCCACTGAATTAAATTTCACTTTCCACCACCCTTTGTATGATCGGTACTAGAGTTTCTGAACTAGGTTTCTCGATATACCATGGTCTTCAATGTCTTACGGTAGTCTTGCGGTAGAGTTCTCTTGTTTGAGGGTACACTGGCACTATTTTATCTAATTTCTCTTCCTCTTGTTTCTTTTTTAAGTTTTAATAGTTAATATATGAAAGATTTAAGTTTACATATGAAAGATTAATTCTAATGTTGTTACTGATCTTTAATTATTTTATATTAATTGTTCATTGCTTCCCATGTAGTTTGTTAATTCCTAATTTCCTTTCTTCACTGGGCTATTTTCCTTGTTGGAGCCTTTGGGCTTATAGCATCCTGCTTTTCAAACTAGGGTTGTAGCTTAGCAAGAAGTTATGCTCAGACAGCAATAGCACTGACCACTCGTTGCCCATTCAAAGGCCAGCTTCATTTTAGCATCGATAAGTCATTAGCTACCTATATGCTGATCAAGAGGTTTATTCCCATTTTAAGTTTTAAAAATTGGGAGCCATCAATGGTAAATTCAACTAAACTACCACCTACCTCTCTCACAATATGTCAAAAGTCACTGCCTCGTAATAAATTCTAATACATTTAATATACTTTAAACTTTGTGCTGCGAAAAAAAAATCTTTTCAACTAAAATCGCAGTGATCTAAAGTCTTGTACGGTTAATTTTTACCCTTATTTTCATTGTCCCTGTTATTGTATCTGTTACTATCATGTCTACTTAGAATGTGTAACTCACGAGTCACTGGCGAGTTACAAATGATGACATCGTTATTAGTGGATTCCAGCTACTTATGAAGTAGAATAGCAGAAATGCTGATTTAAGCTTGTTTTGTCTAGTAAAGTCGCTTAACCGTTGATTGCAGTTTTTTTTTTTTTCGAAGCTAAAATATAGAATTTGTATATTTCACCGACTTATAGAAGTTAAATAGAAAATCTTCACCATTTCGGACCCACCGATATGCACTGTGATATGACTGATAAGAGTTGATAATTAGACTGGAGCAATTTTCGCTACATATACTCTACCAGTTCAGTAAAGTTTAGCTAATTATTGTCAAGTGGTCTGTCATACCGGAAGTGACTTGTTGGTTTCTGTCACTTGAATCACCATCCTTTGCTTTGCAATAATCTGATCTTTGCACACAAAATAAACACTAATTTTGTTACTGGTATGCCAGATTGTTTGCATGATTAACTAGTTACTAGAATATTAATTTTCATACTATATGCATTGTTTCACTGTTGGCATCCGAGTGCTCTTTTGGAATGATAAAACTGCTGTGAGAAAAGGAACATTTAGCGAGTTATTATCTGCAGAACGAATCATAATTCATATTTACTGTACTGTATAGAGAAAATGAGAACACAAATTGCACATAGATTGGACAAGTAATAATATCAAATTACTTTAAACAATCAAGTACAGAAGTATTGTGATTTCAAACTGTTTTAAGTTGTTAGGACTGTGGTGGACTACTGGAAACGTCCCTGTCTCGCAGTCTGTTGGACGGAGTTCGAGTATATTCAAGTACGATCAAGTTCTAGCATTATCTGCAACCTCGCATTCCTTGTCAACTAGGGATGGGCGATTTAGGGGTGCTGCCAAGTTATCAGCAGCCATTGCCTGGCACTCTGGTCCTAGCTTAGCTAGAGATGGCCCTTTCGCGCTGGTCATACGTAAATATGTACGGTCTACAGGACATGGTCCTGTGTTTTGCCTCTGCCACTCATGGGTGTCCTTTAAACCTTTAAAGGCGACAAGTAACAAAAAGTTTAGGTACCGTGTAAAATAGCCATGCATAATGCGGATACGTGAAGAGAAGACATGCAAAAGATGGATACGTTAGCGTAGTGGTCATTTAATGTTAACCTGAAAACGGTTGAGGCTTTTATTAATGTCTCAAATTTACAATATCTAACAAATGATTGGGCTAAGTCTTTACTGAATTTATTTTTCTATTTTTCAGGTAATTAAAGAAATTCTCATGACTGATACTACGATTAAAAGGTAACTACTTGATTTTAATTGTTGTAAAAGTTTATTTGCAACTTTTCATCATACAGAGGTTGCATGTGTTACTTTTGGTTAATTTAATATGCAAATGTAATTTTTTCTTAATTACCCGAGTAGTTTATAATTGAATATTATTTTTTCCTTGTAAGTTACTCTTCTCGGGGTTCGGCAAGTTGCTTTAGAACACACAGTGTGTTGGTAATACCATGAGAATCTATTCATTATCTTCTAAAATCTACTTAATTGCATAAATTTATTTTCAGCTTGTACCGTTGATATCCATTATACTTGCATTCACTCACACTTTAACCGATCACCTCTCATAATTTACATTTATACAGATAAGTAAATTATCTTTTCTTAGTCCCCTGTCCATTTTATTTACTATCTAAAGATTTGAGAAAATAATTTTTCTACTTTAACTTGACCTTCCAGTCTCGGATATTTAGGATACTATATCATTTACGGGATGATGAGCATAAAAAGAAAGTAACCCCTGTAAAATAAGAACAAATAAGACAAATGGCAAATGATGAAAAAAATAAACAAGTACTAAGGCTAAAAAATGAAAATTTTAGACAAATTGGGATTCGAAAAGGAAAATGATATACAGCAATGTTGAATTGAAGATTGGGAGAATTCACAGATTGTAAAGCATAAGAGTAATCAGATATTTCGATGACTAAGCATAATGATAATTGGTACCTTGTCATTATTAAAATCAGTGGAAGGTTATGTCAAATTACTATTAAAGGTTCGCGGAGTATACATGAACATAAAATGCTGATAATACGAGGTCTAGCATTAACTTCATGCTTACAAGGAAGTACTAGGAACCAGCAGACAGAGCATCCTGTTGTGCGAGGTGGCTGTTAGGTTATACTAGGGGCGAGATGAATGCAAAGGAGTTTATACAGATAGCCGAGAGCAAAAATGACAAAATTCGCAGTGCAAAACATCATATACTGTAGCAAGCTTAATTAGGTATTTGACCTCACTCCGAGGGAGAGCAAGAAAGAAAAAATAAAGCAATACTGTTACAGTGTACGAGAATATACACGTGCGGTACAATCAGGACCCACTTAAAACAGGTCTGCCAGATAGAATCAGCGCTAATTCCCCGTGACGTCACACGATCCATAGGATCACTGGTAGCTAGTGATGAGAGGCTTGTCCTTCCTCATTATCAGCACAATATTTAATCATGATTAATCTACTAAATTTGTTACATAGTATCATAGATCGTCATTTCTTTTGGAAATTACAGCGAAAGGGATCTTTAAAAAAAAAAAAAAAAAAAAAAAAAGCTTAGAAATATCAATTATTAGCGAGTGATGAGAGGATTAGCATCCTCATTTTCAAACACTATTCAGTGATGATAAATTTATTGAATTTGCTGTATACTACCATATATCATCAGTCATTTTCTTGTAAATTACAAGGAAAGGGATAAAATGTGATATTATTACATGAAAGCTCTTAAATACCAATTAATTGAATAATCACCTATTTTGGTAGAACTTCAAGAAAGCAAAATTATTACATTTAGATAAGATAGCTTATAAAAGAATATTAATGCTTACCCATAATATAAACTAAAAAACATGATACTAATGAGGCAGATTTCTAATGCAAGTTCTCTTTCTCTTGTTCTACTGACATCTTTATCAATCTTTGACTGTGGCTCCAGTAGTTTCTATTTCTACTAACAAGTTTCACGTCCTTACTTAATCCTTACTTAATAACAATATCCTCCTTACTTAATAACAATATCCTAAGTCCATATTTAAACTCTATTGGGTTTGGATACTTGTAGTCCATTCACTTGCCTTATACACCCAGACAAAGGATTAATGCAGTACTAATTTAATTTCTGTCGTTGAATAATCTAGGTCGCGCATTATCTTTCTACATACTGAATAGACCAATTGTTGATTTGCTGATCAATATTACTCCTTTTTGAAACTTACAACTTTACCCTCATTAAATTCATTAGTTCCACTACCTCGTTTAAAACCACTGTTTGTTTTTCAATATCAAATTCAAAATCTATTCCTCATAGATATATCTCCATACATATGATTCCTTTTAATTATATCAAGTCATTGACTAGAGATATGAAATTACAAAATTCCTTCCAGTCGTTTGACTTTTGCAAATTCTTCTGGAATAACGAAAAATTTAAGCTGCGCGCACACACACACACACACACACACACACACACATATATATATATATATATATATATATATATATATATATATATGTATGAATATATATGAATATATAGAGATCGATAGATAGATAGTGTTATGTCTATATGCCTTTATTTGCCAATAATATAGACCATTTTATGTATGCGTACACTATATAAAGTGTGTGTTTATGTTTATATAAATCTCAAACTATATATGACTATCAATAAATATGATAGGCATAAAATTAATATGAACTGTAATATTCCTTTTTTTATCGAAGTTTGATTATAAAACTTTGAAGATTAATCTTAACATTTGGCAATTAGAGAGATGTGCCATCTCTTCTGCTTTCAATAAGCGCATATTGTTATGGCTTTCAAAACCCAGCAACCATGATTTCCTGCCGTCTTTACAGTGCTCAGGAGCAAAATGAGCTGATCATATCACAGCAGACTCAGAATTGATTGGATCCGCACGATGACGTGCATTCGCCCACTTATTTCTTGATATCTTTTACGTAGGAAATCTAGAACATCTTATCTATACTGACCCTTTAGTCTTTAACATCGTAATTGAGGGACCAAATACGAAACCGTTACTGGGAATGACAACAGAATTGTTTTAGTCATATGAAATTAAATGCTTTTCTCTTACACGTTAATAAGTAACAAGGAATCACAATACTGAATAATGTGTGTAATCGTTGTTTATTGGACCAGCCAGGGCAGTAGGTTCTGAGAAGGGCATTGGATCTCGTGACGTACCGAACCGCGTTCGGATGACGAATTATGTAAACAAGAAACAGACAGCGATGCATTAGCAAGAATAACAGTACACAGTTCTACGTTCTCCGGAATACTTTGTCAACTTCAAGCTTTGCATAAGGAAATCCAGCCCAAGCACTTTCCAATCTCGGAGTAAAATGTAACTTTAATTTCTGCCTCCTTCTTGCATCTATTGTAAGTTGTACTGAACAGGAACTGCAAAAATTTAAATAAGGAATAGCATACATACATACACACACACACACACACACACACACACACATATATATATATATATATAATATATATATATATATATATATATATATATATATATATATATATATAAAGAGTTGGCTAACCCCATGACATTTGCATTACATCAAGTTAATGTATATTACACCAATTCACAGCTTAACGGATAAAGAGGGCAACTGGCTGGGATCAAACCATTTACAGTGCAAAGGTGATCACCGTGCTCTTCTCCAATCACATGACCTCCAATTTGAGCAAGATAGATCTATCTATCTATCTATCTATCTTCGTCATCATCACCTCTATTACTAGTCCACTTCAAAACAAAGGCCACAGACATTTCCTTCCGCTTGCATCAGTTTATCTTTCTATGCCAATCCACACCCTTAAACTTTTAGTTCCCCAATTCATCGTCTTCTCTTCCTTTCCCTGCTCCTTTTACAATCTCTATGGATGCATTCTGTTATTGTAATGTCCATCTGTTATCTGTCATTATCATTATATGTCCTGCCCATATTAATTCATTTTTCTTATGTTGTTAGAATATCCTGTACTTTAGTTTGCTCTGGTATCCATGTTGTTCTTTTTGTCTCTTGGTGTTATTCCCATCATTGTTTTTTCCATAGCTCTCGGAATTGTAACTAGATTATGTTCTAATGCTTTAGTAAGCCTTCAAGGTTCTGATGCACGAGTTAAAACTGGCAGGACCATCTCATTAAATTCTTCTATTCTTAGAAAAAGTGGCATTTTACTTTTCATAAACTTATTTTGTTTTCCAAATGCTCTTTATCTCATGCTTATGCTTCTTTTAGTTTTGGTCTCGTATTCTTGGGTAACACTTACTGTCTGTCCTAATTATGTACTTCATTAACAATCTCTGAAGGTTCGTCCATAACTCTTATTTGTTGATTCTCTACAGATTCATTCATTATCTTGGATATACTCATTCATTTTTAGTTTTGTATTTTTGCTTTCTCTATTTAAATATTCTATCATCCTTTGAAATTACTCCCACGATTCACTTAACTGTGTCATCTGCAAATATTAATTTGTTAAGGTAGGCAACAATATTAATTCCTACATTTTCCCAATCTAAATTCTTAAAAACTACTACTAGGCATGCTGTGAATAATTTAGGAGGGACGGGGTCTCACTGTCTAATTCCTTTCTCAATTGGAATTTTCTCGCTACCATTATGTACTTTCAAGATTGCTGTACTTCCTGTATAGATATCTTGAAGGGTTCTAACAAATTCTTCCATTCCTCTTTTTTTTTTTTTTTGGAAGGACTTTCATTACTGCTGGGTTTTGACAGAATCAAACTACTCTGTTGGTTTTTCCAATAGCTGTTTAATTACATGTATATGGTCGGTTGTTGAATATCTACATCTAAAGCCTGCCGCTTCCCTTGGTTGATTAAGTCTATTCACCTTTCTATTAAGTCTACCAAGATCTTATATTTTTACATAATGGTGAGTAAACTTACTGGACGGTAATTTTTCAGGACGTACTGTATGTGTCACCCTTTTTGTGAATTAGTATGATAAAATTTTCCCAAGCTGTAGGTATAGAGCATTCTTGTAGACATTTTTATATAAAGTTCTGCAAGTTTTCATCATAGTCATCTCCTCCTATGCCTATTGACGCAAAGGGGGTCTGTTAGATTTCACCAGTCATCTCTATCTTGAGCATTTAATTCAATACTTCTGCACTCATCATCTCCCACTTCACACTTCAGAGTTCTAAGCCATGTAGGCCTGGGTCTTCCAACTCTCTTAGTGCCTTGAGGAGCCCAGTTGGAAGTTTGGTGAACCAACCTCTCGTGTAGTACATGAAGAGCATGCCCAAACCATCTCCATCTACCCCTCACCATGATCTCATCCACACATGGCACTCTAGTAATCTCTTATAGTTTCATTTGTGATCCTGTCCTCCCATTTAACTCCCAACATTCTTCTAAGGTTTTGTTCTCAAATCTACTAAATCTGTTGGAGATTGTTCCATTGCCATACCACGACATGTCCATAAATTAACACAGATCTCACTAAACTGATATATAGTCTGATTTTTACATGTAATTTCAGGCTCTTTGATTTCCAAATTTTACTTGACCTAGCCATTGTCTGGTTTACTTTTTTCAATCTTTCACTAAACTCCAATTCTAATGATCCTGTGTTGGAGATTATAGTCACCAAATACTTGAATGATTTTACCTCATTAATCCTTTCTCCTTCCAATGATATTTCATCTTCCATTGCATATTCCGTTCCCATCATCTTTGTCTTTCTTCTATTTATCTTGAGCCCAACCTCCTGCAATTTTTCATGCCTTCTGGTAAGCAAGCATTGCAAATGCTATGGTGTTTAGCTAATAAGGACAGCATCATCAACATACTCTAGGTCTGCTAATTTCCTATTGCCAAACCAGTCCAATCTTTCTCCATCTACTGCTGTTCTACGCATTACAAAATCCATTAGGATGATAAACAACATAGCATTTGCAATGCTTGCTTACCAGTAGGCATGAAAAATTGCAGGAGGTTGGGCTCAAGATAAATAGAAGAAAGACAAAGATGATGGGAACGGAATATAACAACATAGTCGACAATACATTCCCTTGGAGTACTCCGCTGTTCAATGGAAATTCATTTGATAGGACTCCACTACCCTTAACAATGCACTTACTATGCTCATGAAGAGACATTCAAATTTATATATTTTAGAAGAATTCCATAATAATGCAGGACTCTCCACAAAATTGGCTGGTGCACACTGGCAGGAGCTTTTTCAAAGTCCAAAAATGGCATCAAAAGTGGATTTCTATATTCTACGCATTGCTGTAAGTGTTTTAAATTGAAAATTGAGTTGGTACAACTTCCACCTTTTCGAAATTCTGCTTGTTCATCTCGGCTTTTCATCAATCTTTCTCTCTAGTCTCTTCAGAATAAGCATGCTATATATTTTCAGGACAACTGACGTAAGTGCGATGCCTCTAATTATTGCAATCAGTCTTGTCTTTTTTTTGCCCTTTTCACCAACACTCCTAGCTCCCATTCATCAGGTTTTGCCTCTATGCCACATTCTACAAAATAATCTTTTAAGTATTCTGGGAGTTAATTTTCAGCCAGTATCCTCTCACGAGTTTCTCCATCGTAGCCCCGAGCTTTCCATCTCTTGAGTTTTTTAATAATATTTTCGACTTCAAACACACTGAATTCATTCAAGGGCATATACAGATCATCAGCTTCAGGTATATCAATGAAATTATTCCCTTCGTATCTCCTATTCATGACCTCACTAAAGTGTTTTACTACTATGAAATCTCCCTCTATTAAATAAATTCTTAGGCCATCTTTTCCTACTGCTTTGATTCTTTTCATGCCTTCTAATGCTTTCTTTACTACTTCTCCTGTTACGTTTCGTTCGTATCGGCTCAAGTGTTTTCAATCTTTCATTAAACTCCAATTCTAAAACTCGCATATTAGAGATAATATTCTAAAGATCCCGTATTAGAGATCATAGTTTCTAAATACTTAAATTAATCTACCTCAGTAATCCTTTCTCCTTCCAGCGATATTTAATTTTATCTTCATTGCATATTTCGTTCCCATCATCTCTGTCTTTCTTCTACTTATGAGCATAACCTCCTGCAATTTTTTATGCATTCTGGTAAGCAAGCATTGTAAATCCTGTGGTATTCTGCTAATACAGACAGCGTCATCAGCATACTCTAAGTCAGCTAATTTCCTATTGCCAATTCAGTCCCATCCTTCTCCACCATCCCCAAATGCTCTACACAACAAAATTTATGAAGAGGATAAACAACATAGGACAAAGCACATTCCCTTGGAGTACTTCACTGTTCACTGGAAATTCATTTAATAGGACTCCAATAATATCAACTCTGCACTTGCTATTCTCATGAACAGAATCAAATTTACATAAAGAAGAACATAATAATGGAGGACTTCACAAAATTGAGAGGTGCACACTATCAAAGGCTTAGCATAGTCCACAAATGCTATCAGAACTGTATGTCTATATTTTACACATTGCTGTACAACATGTCTTAAAATTATCATTTGGTCAGTACAACTGCCTTTTCTAAATCCTGCTTGTTCATCTCTCAGCTTTTCGTCAATCTTTCTCTCTAGTCTCTGTAGAATGAGCATACTATATATTTTCATGACAACTGACTAAGTATTATACCTCTGTAATTATTGCAATCAGTCCGGCCGCCTCTTTTTTTTTTTTTTGTCATTTTCACCAACACTCCTAGATCCCATTCATCAGGTTCTGTCTCTATACACCACAGTCTTCAAAGTAATTTTGTGAGTATTATGAAGTCACTTCATCTTCAGTTATAATCATCTCGGCAGTTATTCAATCGTATCCAGTGGTTTTCCTTCACGTTTTTAATAATACCTTCGACTTCAAACACATTGAAATCATCCATGGGCACATCAAGGTCTTCCTCGGGTTCAGGTAGGTGTGTGTGTGTGTAGGTGTGTGTGTGTGTGTGTGTGTGTGTGTGTGTGTATATATATATGTGTGTGTGTATGTGCGTATATATATATATATATATATATATATATATATATATATATATGTGTGTATATTATATATATACACACATGTATATTATTCCCATTCTAATTTTTCCATAGCTCTCCAAGTTGTAACTGCATATGTTCTAAGTCTTTAGTAAGGCTCCAAGATTCGGATGCACAAGTTAATACTGGTAGAACCATCTCATTAAATATTTTTCTTTTTAGAGAAAGTGGCCTTCGGCTTTTCATAATAGCATTTGGTTTACCTAATGCTCTCAATTCCATGCTTATCCTCCTTTCAATTTCGGTCTCATATCCTGGGGAAACACTATCCTAAATGCGTATATACATTAACAATCTCTTTACGGTGGTCAATGACCATTATTTGATATGTATGCATTTTCATTGAAAATTATCTTAGTTTTACTCCTATTCATTTTCAGTCCTACATTTCTGTTTCCCTATTCAAACCTATTATCTTTTGTAACTTCCCCATGATTCACTCTCTGCAACTATGTCATCTGTAAATCTTAAGTTTTTAAGTTATACACGATTAGTATCACTTCCTACATTTTCCCAATCTAAATTCTTAAAATTCTTCAAGGTGTGCTGTGAATTATCTACGAAAGATGAGGTCTCCCTATTTAACTCCTTTCTCAATCGGAATTTTTTCACTATATGTAGTTTTGGGATTGCCCTTCGTGTATTGATATCTTCAGTTGATCTAACATAGATTCGTCTATTCCTTATCTTTGAAGAGCTGTCATTACTACCGATGTTTTGACAGAATCAAAAGCTTTCTCGTAGTCTTTAATTGCCATACATGGTGGTTTGTCATACTATGTTGATTTATCCATTACCTGGATAATTACATGGATATGGTCAGTTGTTGAATACCCTGCCAACTCTCTTGGTTGATCTGTCTTTCTATTCGGCCAATAAGATCTTTGTAAATATTTAATATATTACCGAGGGTAAACTTATTGAGCAGAAATTATTCATATCTTTTGTATCTCCCTTTCTATTAATTAGTATAATAATAAAGTTTTTCCAAGTCTTGGGTATATATAGAACATTCTTTCAAACATTTAGTGTAAAGTTAAGCCAGTTTTACTACTATGAAATATCCTCCATCAATTATTAAATAATTGTCAGGCCATCATCTTCTGCTACTCAAGCCTCTTTTCATGCCTTTTAATGCTTTCATTACTTCGACTGTTACATTTGATATCGGATCAGGTATTCCATTATTTCTATTATCAAAATTATTTTTTATCACTCTTGAATAGCGTTGTATACAAATCCTCTAATTATTTTCATCCTTTAAAGCAAAACGCCTGTGAGCATCCACTCTGTTCCAAGTCTCCTTTTCATCAATTTGTGCTTCTTCCTTCTATAGTGTTTCCTCAATTTTGGTCTGGTTGTGTTTACGAATATCTTGGGTTTTTAGATTGTTTTTAATAGTTCTGCTAATTCTATCCCAAATCTCTTGAATTTTACCCTTATTTCCAATCTTTTATTTTACTAGATTTTTGGTCTTTTCTGATAGTTTTCCTTGATCTTGTCTAGGAACTTTTGCATTTATCTCGTGTACTGATTTCAATACAAATTTAGTGAAATTACTGTTAATTACTTATTTACTCGCTTCTATTTCATCATGTAATTGAGAACGGTTCTTTTGCATTGCTAAACTAAATCTAACCAAGGCCCTTTGCGTTAATAGGCGAAGGAGGAGATAATGATGATGATGATTTAACTAAACTCATCAGATTTTATCTCTTATTGCAGGAGTGTGTACTTTCTTTAAATAAAATTTTCTCTCTTTCCTAAACTCTAAAATTTGCTTCTCTCCATTATTCAACTTGTTTAACACAGTTACATCTTTAACTAAATTGACTTTTTCACCGATAATAAATTCATTTCATTTTTCGTTCCTTCACTTGGGCTCCTCCATGCCCCTTTTCTATGAACCTTTCCATAAAAGGTGTTCATTATTTTAATATTTTTCCTTTCAGCAAATTCTACAAGCCTGTCTCTGTCATTCTTTGCGTCTACTCCAAATTTGCCTACTGCTGATTATACTCTTTTCTTTTGACTTACTTTAGCACTGAAATCGCAAATCAAATGATTATTGAGTAAGTTTATTCTATTATATATATATATATATATATATATATATATATATATATATATATATATATATATATATATACATACACACACTAAAAGGTGAGTTTGCTAACACCTTGCAGTTTTCATTACCTTAAGGCAATGTTTATTTCAATTCACAGCAGATCATGCCACTGGCAGTGCAAAGGTGATCCCAGTGCTCAACTCCACTTAGAGGATCCCCACTTTGAGTAAGGTTATATATACAGTATATACAGTATATATATATATATATATATATATATATATATATATATATATATATATATATCTAGACAGTCAGCCCTCTCTTTTTACAGGGGTTAGATAACAGAGGCAAGCACTAAGAGTGAGAATCCACAAGTACTTGCTGCCTTAGGGTGACATAACAGGGGTTAGATAACAGAGGCAAGCACTAAGAGTGAGAATCCACAAGTACTTGCTGCCTTAGGGTGACATAACTACTAACCCTACCATCTCGCTGCCCATTGCCTATGCGTTTTTGATTAACACAAAGTTCTGCCTTATGTTGCTTTTCGTCATCATCATAATCATCTCCTCCTACGCCTATTGACGCAAAGGGCCCCGGTTAGATTTTGCCACTCTCCTCTATCTTGAGCTTTTAATTCTATACATCTCCATTCATCACTACTTCCCGCTTCATATTCCTCAGCCATGTAGGTCTGGGACTTCCAACTCTTATAGAGTCTTGTGGAGCCCAGCTGAACTGATCTCTCTTGGGGAGCGCAAAGAGCATGCCCAAACCATCTCCACCTACATCTCATGATCTCATCCACATATAGCACTCCAGTAACCTCGATTATAGTTTCATTTCTAATCATGTCCTGCCATTTAACCCCCAAGATCCTTCTGAGGGCTTTGTTCTTAAAGCTACTAAATCTATTGGAGATTGTTTCATTGTTATACCATGACTCATGCCCATATAGTAACACTGATCCCACTAAACTGATATATTGTCTGATTTTTATAAGTAATTTCAGGCGATTTGATTTCCAAATTTAACAACCTAGCCATTGTCTGATTTGCTTTTTCAGTCTTTCACTAAACTCTTAATTCTAAAGACCCTGTATTGGAGATCATATTTCCTAAATACTTCAATGATTCTACATCATCAATCATTTCTTCTTCCAATGATATTTCATCTTCCATTGCATACTCCATTCTAATCATCTCTCTCTATCTTCTATTTATCTTCAGCCCCACCTCATGTGATATTTCATGCATTCTGGTAAGCAAGCATTGGATATCCTGCAGTGTTCTTCTAACAAGGACAGCATTATCAACATACTCTATATCTACTAAATTCCTATTACCAATCCAATGCAATCCTCCACCATCTCTGACTGTTCTATGCATTACAAAATCCATGAGGAGGATAAACAACCTAGGTGACAACACATTCCCTTGGAGTACTCCGCTGTTGACTAGAAATTCATTTGCTAAGACTCCATTAACATTAACTTTGCACTTGCTATGCTCATGAACAGAATAAAATTTACATATTTAAGAGGAATTTCATAATAACGCAGGACTCTCCACAAAATTTGCCGGTGCACTTGCTATGCTCATAAACAGAATAATCAAATTTACATATTTAAGAGGAATTTCATAATAATGCAGGACTCCACAAAATTTGCCGGTGCACACTACCAAAGGCTTTTTCATAGTCGACAATTGCCAACAAAAGGGGATTTCTATATTCTACGCATTGCTGCAGAACATGTCTCAAAATGAAAATTTGGTAAAGTGTAACTTCTACCTTTTCTAAATCCTGCTTGTTCATCTCTCAGCTTTTCATCAATCTTTCTCGCCAGTCTCTTTAGAATAAGAATACAATATATTTTCCTAAAAACTGACTTTAGTGCTATGCCTCTAATTACTGCAATCTGTCAGGTCTCCTTATTTTGCTATTTTCATATTGTTTTTAGTTGGTGTATCACAGTTTTGTAACTGGATGAAAATATTTCAGTAAGTGTAAAGCACATGTGCACTCGCGTGCACTATATATTGGACACGGCAAGGGTATGATACAGTACAATACAGTTTGTAAAACATCATTAGTTATCGGGATATTTATAACAACAAAACTCTTATTCCCATCTAATATTGCACTCACTAAATAGTTTAGTGCAGGGATGTCAAAACATGCGATCCACAGACACCCTACTTTTTGCCCGCCAGTACCTGTTGCCATGCAGTTTAGAATTATATATAGAAATAGAATTAATTAAATATACACATGACCAATATATATATATATATATATATATATAAATATATATATATATATATATATATAAATATATATAAATATATATATAAATATATAAATATAGATATATAAATATAAATATATAAATATAGATATATAAATATAAATATATAAATATAGATATATATAAATATATATAAATATAGATATATATAAATATAGATATATATAAATATATATAAATATAGATATATATAAATATATAGATATATATAAATATATATAAATATATGTAAATATAGATATATATAAATATATATAAATATAGATATATATAAATATAGATATATATAAATATATAGATATATATAAATATATATAAATATATGTAAATATAGATATATATAAATATATAGATATATATAAATATATATAAATATAGATATATATAAATATAGATATATATAAATATAGATATATATAGATATATATAAATATAGATATATATAAATATAGATATATATAAATATATATAAATATAGATATATATAGATATATATAAATATAGATATATATAGATATATATAAATATAGATATATATAAATATATATAAATATAGATATATATATATATATATATATATATATATATATATATATATATATATAGATATAGATATATATAAATATAGATATATATAAATATATATATATATATATATATATATATATATATATATTGAGTTGCATTTCATTATTCAGCTCTAATTATGCCAAATATACTGGTATACATAAAATTTCGGAATCTAGAAACATTTATTATTAAAAAAGTGCATTCTCGTCAGATTTTACTTTGGTAAACCGAATGAAAGCAACTACCCAACAGCAATGCAAGGAAAAGGTTATACTGGGTACTGTGCTTTTTGTGTCATCAGGAAGAAGACAAAACTACGCTAACCTGTGTATATTCTATTTGAAAATTATTGCCCTATTATAGTTCAGTCTTTTACAATTTACTAATAATTGTAAGAAAACTGTCAATATTTGGTTTGGAAATAAGATGTTTGTACGCTAAATGCAAAGGCTACTTGGTTGGGTTATGCTCAGTATGGGGCTCCAAGCGTCAAGCAAACAGGTATAAAACATGTCTAGTTTGATGATGACTTTGCAATGGAAATAATTTACGGAATTTAGTATCGGTATCTGACAGGATTTCACCGTAATAATATACATTTTGAAAGCAACGTTATCCTCTCAATTATTTGTTAAATCCTGCCATCCAAAAAAAGGGCAATTAAAGACCAACACAGTGATACAAGAGAAGTGGATAACTCGTATTTTTTCTGCGATACGAATAGAAAACCAACATAGTTTGATTTGCAATAAGCAAATTGCCGTTCCTAAAGAATACAATGTTAGGAGGCACTATGACGCAAACTATGTTCAGGTATATAAGCAAAATAGTGGGAAAGCCCGTGATGATAAAATCGAGGAATTATAACTATCTTTGAAAACACAGCAGTCCACATTCAGAAACGTATGTTAAGTAAGTGATGCTGCCGTGAAACCAAGTTACATTACCTCCAATGAAATAGCTGTCATCATGGCCATTAACAGAGGGATATTTTGTTAAGAAATGCATGCTGTTGACTGCTAATGTCATTTGCCCTGATAAACATCCGGCTTTTGCAAATGTAAGTCTCAAGAAATACCATAGCAGATTGAATAAACCAAATAGCTGAAGACATTGATAGTCAACTTCAACTCAAAATAAGTCATTTGTGCCTTTTCTGTTGCACTTGATGAAAGGACAGATGTCGGTGATGTAGAACAACTCGCAGCTTTCATTTGGGGTGTTGATGAAAATATGTAGGGGACAGAAAAACTTTATGAACTTGTGCCAAAGAAAGGGAACAACGAAGAGTAATGATATCTTTGTTAGCTTAGTTAGGGCACTGGACAAAACAAGTGTCGATTGGAAGAAATCTAAGTTCAGCAACTGATGGAGCACCTCAGATAGTGAGTAGGAAAGCTGGTGTACTTTAGTTTCAAAATTGAAGGAGAAAAAAAGTGGCTTTGAATCCTGACCACGAGTTTCGTAATATTAATTGCATTATACTCTGAACTATTGTGTGGTTAAACATTAAATATGGCTGATGTAATGGATGATGTTATGTCAATAGTGACCTTTGAGCACTTGGTCTTAATAATAGAATTCAACTTCTTTTTGGAAGAAAATTAAAATCCTTGTGGTTGCCTTATCATACTCCTGTGCGTCGGTGAAGTCGAGGAAGTGTTGAAGCACTTCAATGAATTGTGTTGTAAAATGAAATCCTAATTTTCATGGAAGAAAATAGGAAAGGAAGGGCACGAAATTAATGAACTTTTTTGGCTGAAAGAATAAGCTTTCATGATGAATATCGCAAATCATTTGAATAATTTCAACATCCAGATACAGGAATAAATTGGTGACTGAATTCTGACTTGATTCATACATTCGAAATCAAACTCCAGCTTTTCCATCATCAAATGGCAGCACACAATCTTACACTTTTCCCCAGTTTGACATCTATGGAAAATGTTAAAAAATTGATATGTTGACCACGCAAAGAAAGTGAACAAATAAAGCTTAGAGATGAATACAAAAAAATAGTTACTTCAAAAACATGTAAAATCAAAATTATCCTAAGGTAACTTATTTGGCATAAAAAATCATGTCTATATATGGAAACACGTCTTCCTGTGAAGAGTTATTTTCAATTATAAACATGAACAGATCCCGGCTACGCTCGAAATTCCGTGATGAACACCTCGATTCCACCCTCATGATCGCTGCTGCTCAGTCATTTACCCCATATTTTGATGCACTTATCAAGAAAAAGACATCTCGAGTATCGAAGCTCTGTTGCTCAACATTAATAAGGTTTTAAAAATGAGAATGAAATCATTTCCTTTTTATTCTTATCCACGTGGAATATTTTTTATTTTATCCATATGCAAGGTTTTTCCTTTTTCTTAGGCATGTGCAAGGAATTTCTTTTTTTCTTATCCATGTGCAAAATATTTTTTACTTATCCATGTAATTTCTAAGGTATTTATATTTTGTTATCCATGTGGCATTTCTTTTTATTTTCTTATCCATGTGCATAGTACTTTTTATCTTACTGTACCATTCTTTTTAAATTCTTGGAACGAGTATTTTTATTTGCTTATTATATAAGTACAATGCTCTCTCTTCCTCCAAACACATGTGCAATATATATACATATATATACATTATATATATAATATATATATATATATATATATATATATATATACACATTTATTATATATGTGTGTGTGTATATTGTACTTTACTGGCTCTCTTGTGGCCCTCAGAAATTGAAGTGTCTCAAAGGTGGCCCTTAGGAGCAAACGAGTTTGACACCCCTGGTTTAGTTATTTTGCTCTAATTTATGTACAATTCTATCACTACAGTACAGCTTAACTGTAGCCTACTGTAAGTATTCTCTGTTTTTGTTCAAACGACTCGCACTGTTTGACAACTCACTGCACACAGGCTACAATTACATATTGTAGAGTACATTATATGCATTAAATAATGTACATACTGTGCAGTAGAGTCAATAAAAAATACTATACATTATTGTACAATATGTATACAATGATACTGCATTTATTAAAGTTAAGTAGGTGAACATTTTATAAAAAGATCACTAACCATTTTCGTTCAAAGATCTACATAACAGTCTTGAAGCATAAAGCAACTCCTAATACGTTGTTTCTTGCACAGTGCTGCAGGGAATCACAAATCTACTGTATATTAACCCATCAAAATAAACAATGTCCAGGAGTATGTACTGTATTCAAATCCACCACTCTTACATGAAAACGTGATTCTGCTCAAAAAGGATAGAAGCGGGAAACGCACATGCGAGGAGAAACAATGCAAGACTGTCAGCAAGTCACCATAAGATGGGATGTTGTGCTGGGCGGAGAGGGAAGTAGCACAAAGCAAGCTAGGAGTAAAGGACCGTAGGCAGTGACATCATCGCACCGCAGAGTACTTCTCGCGAACTTGCCAATGTGATTTTCTATTTAATAGGTTATACGGTTCTCTGTATCGTAAATGAGCGAAATTATAAAGAATGAACCAGCAAAAATCCAGGCAAGGCTGTATATATGCATGTATGTATGTACATATATATACATATATACACAGTCTGCCCTCGTCTTTCCACGGTTCATTCTTCGCTATTTTGCTCGTTCGCAACATAAGAGAACTGTAAAACCTATAATATATATATATATATATATATATATATATATATATATATATATATATATAATGTACATATACAGTATATATATACAGATAGTCATCGATTTATGACCGAGATAGGGACCGAGAGATGCGTCGTAATTCGATCTGGACGTATGTCAAACTTTAAAGAGTGAAGTTTTTATGGATTTATTATGCTGCATTATGATACTGTAATCATTCAAGTTAATGTTATCAATATTTTCTTGCTGTATATCATTATTTCGTTTTCTTGGTTTATAGGATGCCCTATGCTTTATAGAAGTCTTTTAGTATTCTATCTTTTAATTTCGGAAGCATTTTAACAATCAACAATTACCGACTATTTTCTTGTTTACCTTTGGTTGTGATCAGCTGATCTCAAGGTCCCACTACCGTATCGAGAGAATGGCTTATATGAATAAAGTATCGTTTATACAATTAGTTAATTTATTCAAAATATCTTCATGATGAATATTAGACCAGCACCTATATGTTATAGGATATAGTTTTCATACAGTTCGTTTATAGCCATTATTCTTAGTTATAAGAATACGTTCTGTGTGTGTGTGTGTGTACAGGTAGCTAATTTTTCAAGTATTATACAGTAGTTAATTTTTTTTATTATTAATTCTTCATATTTCTTACGACATTATTGCGTTTGATTGTGATATATTAAAGTATGTTTGTATTCTATTTTTCAATTTCGGGAATATTTCAATAATCTACAATTAGGTTTGTTTCACTTCTGGTAGCCATCAGCTGATCTAAGGTCACTTTACAGAATCACGATTTTGCACACAAATGCTTATATAATTTCATAACTTATTTAAAACATCTTTATAATGAATATTACAACACCACCAATATGTTATAGATTGATATAGTTCTATAACCAATATTATTAGTTATGAATACCCCCTTCTCTCTCTCTCTCTCGACCTCAGAGTACGGACGTGTGTTTCTTGTTCTGTGAAATATTGTGTAGGGATGGCTGCCGGTGACTTAGACAACCAGGAAGCTTTGTCACAGCCTATCCAGGAAATTGAAAACCTAGGTATCTTGGAAACAATTAACAAAGACATGTTAAATCTTTGAAAAAGATATGCCAGTACTCTACACACGATATCAATGAAGTGCTCGATAAATGTCATCAGGATTTATTAATATCCTTGAGAGTTCCTGATAATAGAAATATGTAGTGTATTTTCGGATTATAAAAATAAAAATAACAGTGAAACGACAAGTGAAACAAAATTGTGAGCGATATTATAACTCTTAGCACCTGCATAATTAATTCACTTGGAAATAAAGAACTAGATGAAATTTTCAATGAGCAAAGTGCACATAACTTTGATGATAATAATTTGATGATTGCAGAACTACTTCAAACAGTATCATTACTACAAGAAAGAGTTTATAAGCTCAATCAGTCAATGACAAAATAATCAGAAAATAGTGTTAATGAATCGCGCCAAACTCTCCCCCAATCTCCTTTGTTAAGGAACCCTGGCTTACTCACGAAGGAAACAGTGCAGGTGGACAGCCAGCCACTCCCTAATCCACTGCCCTTCCCCATACTTCCCCCTGTCCACAACAATCATTTACACCAGGAAGAAAGTGAAGATGAGAGCGAAAGCCAGGAGGAAGAAAGGGAGGAGGAGGAAGCAGTCCCTACCAACGCAGTGTCACACCACCGGTCAACAAAAAGAAAAATAGAAAAGCACGCCAAGAGCAAATTTCTGAAGACGACATCGTAGTACAACCCCAAAGGTCAGTAGAAATATACATTGGAGGTGTCAGCAGCAATGCATCTACTAAGAATGTGGTTGATGAGTTAATTTTCGGAGTGCTCCAACAACAAGAAGTTAAAGTACGGCACCTTGGACATTCTAAACGAGGCCAATCATTTGTAGCGGAGGTGCCAGAGAAAAAGCAGAATACAGTGATGGGAGGACATCCGTGGGCTGACGGTATAATTACTCGACCGTTCTTGCAAAGAAGTGTAGGTAGGCCTAACCGGCCATTTCGGACGGGGTTTATATGGAATACCCACTCCTACCACTCCCATGATAATAGGCCCTACCCCCAACCCCAAGGATCTCCCACGCAATACCAAAGTGAGGAATACAATAGGAGACCACCCCATAGGCAGTCGACAAATAGAGGTCACTCAGCTCAGCCGTATGACTACCATGACCTCTCCCATGACAACTACTGGTCACGAGCGTCTACGTGGGCGTGGGAATATGACTTCCGCCTCTTCCATCAAGAGGCAGTTATCACACAAGAAGTGCTCGTCCCGGACATTGGTACTGGGATAGCTAATCACGTGACTCCAAAAAACCACCTTTTGTGTGTAGAATATTTGAATGTACAGTCTCTCCTTAGTAAGATATGTGAAATTGAATTAATGCTCTTAAACAGAAATATTGATGTATTATGTTTAACTGAGACTTTGTTAACCCCGAATGTTGTCAATTCACTCATTGAATTTCCTAATTATACAATATATAGATGTGACAAAGGAAGAGGTGGAGGTTGTTGTATTTATGTAAAAAATAATCTCTTAATATTTGTAATCTTAATGTTCAAAGAGTAGAGGGGGTAGAAGAGGTTTGGCTCTCTGTACAATCTCGTAAGCTACCTTCTGTTATCATTGGTTGCTTGTATAGACATCCGCATGCTTCAAATGATACTTTTGACTGTATTTTGGAATGTCTGAGAATGGTTTCTCCAGAGAATAAATCAATTTATGTAATAGGTGATCTAAATGATGATTTGATGTTAGGTCGGCAAAGATACATAATATTTTAAAAGTCACCAAATTAAATCAAATGATTAATAAACCTACTAGAGTTAGCCCCATCTCATCCACACTACTAAACGTTTTAATAACTAACAAGCAGGAAAGTTTTATTAACATCGAGGTAAATCCAAGTATTGTAGCTGACCATGAACATATTTCATTTATCATAGATATTAAGAAGCCAAAGCGTAAACCAGTCACGGTAACCTCTAGGTGTTTAAAATATTATTCTGCATATTTTTTGTGCAATACATTGCTAGACCAAAAACTTATTTTAGATACAATCATGCATACTGATGACAGATATTCAAACAGGAATTTTCAATAAAGTATATAATAGTGCCTTAGATAAAAGTGCCCCAATAACCACGAAGGAATTAGGAGACCCAGTGCACCTTGGATAGACAATGATCTCAAAACCAGTATGATTGAAAGGGACAAAATGCAAGAAAGGCTTAAACAAAATAGACATGATGAAAATCTGAACAATGCGTATAAGGAAATGAAAAAACTCATCAATTCTAAGATGCGTACTGCCAAAGCATATTATAACAAAGACAATATCAAGAAAAGTAAATCTCGCAAAGAAACGTGGAAAATTATGAATAATATTGTATCTACTAAAACAAATAAAAAGATTGAAAACGACAACCCAAAAGCTAGAGCAGATCAATTTAACCAATACTTTGCTAATGTAGGAAAAATAACTTAGGGTAAAACGCAGGAAATTCTACAAAAGTACGAAAATGAAGATATTAGAACCACTCAAACTAATTTTTGCAATAATATAAGATTGTTTAGACCGAAGCCAGTTACAGTAGAAACAACAATATTAACAGTTAAGAGTTTGAATAATAGTAATGCTTACGGTACGGATGGTATTCCTACTAGTTTTCTAAAAGATTCCCTTACAGTTATTGCATATTAAATCACAGTTATCATAAATACATCGATTGTAACTGGGAAATATCCTTCTATTTGAAAATAACCCCTCGTAAACCCTCTTCACAAGAAAGGAGACAAGGACGATCCTGGTAATTATAGACCTGTTTCTATCCTTCCAGTAATATCGAAAGTAATAGAAAAGATTGTATGTAATCAGTTAACGGAACATCTAGAAAAAATAATTTGACTTCTAACACTCAGCATGGATTTCGTCAAGGTTTATCAACAGAAACAGCTTTGATGAAATTAACAGATGAAATTTTTAAAAATATTGATAGAAAAAAAAGTTTCCATATTAATTTTATGCGACCTATCAAAGGCATTTGATAGTGTCAACCATGATGAATTGTGTAAATCTCTTAAGGAACATTACATTGATACTTTCTGGTTTCAGGATTACTTGAAGGATAGAAGTCAGATAGTTAGATTAGGAGACGTAAATTCTTGCATTGAAAAGGTTGAATTTGGGGTCCCACAGGGATCTGTCCTGGGTCCAATTCTGTTTTTAGTCTACGTTAATGATGTGATTAAATACATAGAATCTAACTGCCTGCTAATTCAATATGTTGATGACACCCAAATTCTTTTGGCTGATCAAATAGAAAATCTAGATGCCTTGATTAAAAGGCTGAACTAATATTGCTCAAAATTATGAAATATTTTCTAAGAAAAGGGCTATTATTAAATGCCACCAAAACACAGTGCATATTTGTGGGTAGTTCACAGTATATTAGCAAAATTCCAGATGACATTGTAATAAAATGCGATGGTGATGAAGTAAAGATAAGTCAACATGTGAAAAATCTAGGTCTACACATCGACAGGTACATGACATTCAGTACTCACATTGACGAGCTGAGTAGAAAAGGGAGTGGCATTCTAATGTATCTAAGTAGAGTAAAAGATTACTTTGATGATACTACTCGAGCTTTGATTGTGGAAAGTCTGGTCTTGAGAATAATAAACTACTGTATTAAGATATGGGGGGTAACTAATGATATGCACATGGAAAAAGCTCAAAAAATCGAAAACTTTGCATGTAGAGTAGCCGTTATTGGGGTGAAAATATTATAAAGTGGATAAAATTAAAAGAAAAGTGTATGTACGATGTTTGTGCTTTTGTTTTTAAAAATTTGAGAAAAGAATATCCCAACTGGCTATACACACATCATACAGTTGGTAATTGTAGGAATACATTAACAAGACAGAATGAAAATCTATATGTCGACACCTATCGAACGGATTTGCGTTCACGCTCAATGGCAATAAGGGGCCCAGCTTGCTGGAATAAACTACCTCTGGAAATAAGAAAATGTATAAATGTTAGTTCTGATTTATTCAAAAAGAAACTAAAGCAATATTTTTTAAATTTTACTTGAATGTATAAATATCCTAGATTTTTACAATCCAATTATTGTGAATTTTATGTAAATTTATATTGTTATAATGGAATAAAGGTTTTTTACTCTCTCTCTCTCTCTCTCTCTCTCTCTCTCTCTCTCTCTCTCTCTCTCTGTTAAAGTATTGAAAATGTCATCAGTACTGTATGCTATTAAAAAAAAACTGATACAGACCACTGAAATACTTGGTATCGTTACTCGACGTTTCAATGATGGGAATAAGATTACTCTAACGAATCTATACGAAATCACGCGATTTACCAGCTCGCCTTCCGAAAGAAATATGACGTCATAAGACGTGTGCGGTGTGATATGAACTACACAAAGAATGACTTGCGTATCATGCAAAACCATTCTGTTTTTCTTGCAAGAAAAAAAAAACTAATAACCTACCCAAGAAAGGGATTTCATTTTCGTAATATTAAAAAAAATGACATTAAGAAAATACTTTTCCTATTAGTGTACTTTTATAAGCTAAATATCATCCTATGTTGTAGCGTAAAATTTACGCCAAGAAGTATTCATAACTAATATAGACCCATGAAATACTTTATTTAGTTACCCAATAACCCCTTGCCATTTTCATTTCCCTCCTGTGGGTTCGACATAATATTTATCCCATCTTCTACTTCAATGGGTTAGAATATTAAAGGAATGATAAAAGTATCGTTAGTAAAGTTATAATGATTGCGTAAACGCAGCCATTTTATTAGGATCAATCGAATCAGATAGCAGCTGTTATGGTTGTATTTCAATAAACGTACGATAGTAAACAAAGTAGCACGAGACTTACATTTTTACATTATACCCTTATTTACTATGGAGAACAGATCTTGTCAAACAAACTAACAAGGTGTAAATGAGGGCGAGAAAACAAACTATATACATTGCCGCTATTCTGTTTAGAATCTGGAAAAGCTGTGTCCGAAACTGGAGGAAACAAAAAAGAAATTGTTCCAACACAGAGACTTACCTCGAAACACTTTCTTAGGAGGTTACTGGTAACTCCTCTCAAACGACCAGTTTTGTGTAGTTTACCCTACTCCCATTCTCTATAGTGACCTGCTAGCAGGAGAGAACGTGACCTGGGGGCAATGCCCGAGGTCGGCCGCGTGGCTTTGCTCTTGACCCAGCCAGTAAGTTTTCTGGTCGCATCGTGTGTACACGCCGCTCCTCGGTTCTCTGTGCGACCCCCTTTGTGTTTGATACCACGTGCTTCCCACATGGTCTGGATTCCTTAGCGAGTGTTTAGTGCCTTACCTACGTTCTTTTGCTATCGCTCCCTTGTGCTTTACGAGTGTTTTAGTGCTTTCCCCTTTGACGTTTTTGTGTCTAGCGGTCTTTTGTGTTGTGCTATGGAGCACGCTCGCCGTTGTCCTGGGCCTAGAGCCGGTAAATCATGTGGGGCTTTTCTGTCCAAGCCCGATGTGGACCCGCATACGCTGTGTACCTCGTGTAGGAGTAAAGTATGTTCGTCGTCGGACACGTGTACCGAATATGCCGATTGGAGTGAGGTCCAGTGGGTGAAATTCGGCACCAAAAAGAAAAAGGCGTCGAAGAGGTCGCCTAGGAAGACTAGCTTATCTTCCCCTGCAACATCGGCAGGAGAAGGGTCAGGTAGAGTCCATCCTTCATCCCCTACCCAGAGTAAGGGACGAGGTAAGTCCAGGGAGGCCAAGCTTTTGGCTCCTCTTTCCCAAGAGAGTGAGTTTGTGGGGGAATCTTTGTTTGCCAAGGCAGTTCAGGCGCCTGTAAGTGAGGGTAGTGGGAGTCCGGGGGTAGTGGGAGTCCGAGGGACGCGGCTCGCTCACATAGGGGCAGCGTCTCGTCGGAGGACCTCAAGTGGTCTAATAATGTCCCATTTTCTTCGCCAGATTCCTGGGTAGAGGTTTCAGGGACATCAGGGACGGAGGGCGCCGTCGGCAGAGAAGAGTCCCCGCAAGAGGATCCATTGGCTTGGGACATACCGAGGACGCCGATGAGGTCCCCACTGGACATGGAGGAAGGTCTAAGCGAATCCTTCCCCTGCATGGCTCGCTCGTCGGGGTGGTTACCGACGAAGACTTCGCTGCAGTAGTCTCTCCAAATTCCATCTACGTCAGAGGTACGGCGTAGCCCCAAGAAAACACCGTCAAGTACTAGGTGTAAGTCTTACTCGTCGGGACGTGCCTCGTCTGCTTCTTCAAGCAGTGAACGACAGAGATGCCAGAGGAGGAAGAGAGATCGATCTGTGCGGAGGAACTCCCCTTCGCGGTCTCCCACAGGATCTCGGGATAGGAAGAGTCCCCGTTCCCCTCCAACCAAAAGCAGGAGACCAGTCTCCCCGCAAGGGATGTGGGCTTTCGTCCAAAGCAAAGACCTGAAAGACCTTACTAGGTCCACTAGATCGACACCTGAGCGGGCAGGAGACAGTCCTCCTAAAAGGGCCTCAACGTGCCGCGCCAGGGAGTCACCAGATGAGCGGAGGTCCGCGTCTTGCAGGCCCAAGTCCCGTCCTGGAGACACTCATTCCGCCCAGCGGAGGGAGCAGTCGTCTAGGATGGGCAGCCTCGACAGGTCTCCCCATCGAGAATCTAGATGGGGACGGACACATCCGTCGAACTATCTCACGGAGGAGCCCGTTCCGTCGAAAAAGGCCTCGAAGAAGAGAGAAGGGGCGGACAACGAAGGTAAAGGGAACCGAGGGCCCCGTCATCACGGAGGCGCCCGTGACCACGCATCGCCCCATCGTTCAGAGGAAGGGGAAGGCGAGTCGTCGGCGACTGAGGACTCCGCATACAGGAGAGTCCTTTCCTTAATTAGGGGTTACAACAACCTGATAGAACCCGCCCCTCAGGAGGAAGAACCCTGGACTTCGGGCCTGAACAGGTTCATAGCCGCCCCCGCCCAGAAAAAGTCCTCTCTCTCCCTTCCCGAGGCCAGTAACGTAGGGATTGGAAGGACGCACATTGATAGAGTCATAGCCCGCAATAGACACTCCTGCAGGGGCTACAGCTCGGCAAAGCTCTTACAGGGATTGAAGTCCCAAACAAAGTACTACACTTTGGAAGGTAGGCCGAACGGTGCTTGCAAGACCGAAGAAACCCTAGACATCCTGTGCCAGGGCGTCTCCGACGAGAGGGCATCGTCAGCATCCACCTTCTTCTCCCCGTCCGAGTCGGCAATGATGGAGGAGATGTCTAAGGACCTGGTGAATGTGGCATCCTGGCTGGATTGGTGGGCCACCACCCTAGTGGGCACCCAGATCCCTACTGACTCCATGGAGCCTGCAAAACGGGAGGCTCTGAACGAGTTGCTGGGGTCAGGTAGCCGCGCCCTTAAATTCCCGACCTTTCAGTCCTTAGCTCTCTCCGCAAACTGGATTCTGCGGAGAAGAGACGCCCTGGTCAAGAACCTTCTCATTAAGATTCCCGACAGGGAGGCGAAAGCCTTGAAGAACTGCTCCGTCTGGGGGGAGCAGCTTATTCCTACGAAGAAGGCGAAGGGAGTCGTGAAGAAGTTGGCCAAAAAGAGAGTGCTACCTACCCTGAAGCCACAGACTACGCGACGCCCCGTCTTCAGGAGGCCAGTGACGGAAGCGCCCATGACCGCGCGTTCCGCACCAACTAAAAGGCGGGAACCCTCGTCAGGACAATGGCTTTCCTCTAGGATTCCCCCCCGAAGGGGATCCTCCTCTACACCTCCAACGTATAGGAGCTCATACTCCTCCTCCAGAAGAGGCCGAGCAGGCCATTCCTCCCGTAGGAGATAAGATGGGAGGCCCCCTTCCCTGCCCAAGCCTCAGACTCGCATGGCAAGCATGGAAGCTCCACGGAGCAGATCCGTGGACAGTAACAGTACTAAATGAGGGCTACAGGATTCCCTTCTTGGAAGAGCCACCCCTCTGGTTCCAGCATCACAGGCGGACTGGTTGGTTCCCAAAGACCCGGCGAAGAGAGCAGCGCTGGACATGGAGGTCACTACGATGCTGCAGAAAGGAGCCTTAGAAGCAGTGAAGTTCCCGGGTCCGGGGTTCTACAGCCGCCTGTACGTAATGGAAAGAGCGACAGGAGGGTGGAGACCTGTAATAGACCTGTCAGCCCTCAACAAATTTATCAGGAAAGTAACCTTCAAAATGGACACTCCAAAAACGGTCATGGCATCCTTGAGGGAGGGCGACTTTATGATTTCTATAGACCTCAAGGGGCTTCCAAGTACCTATTCATCCATCGAGCAGGAAGTTTCTCCGGGTGAAGTGGGGTGCCCAGGTATTACAATTCAAGGCCCTGTGCTTCGGTCTTTCAACGAGGGTCTTTACGACTGTCTCCGTATGGGCCCACGAACGGGGCATTCGACTCATCAGATACCTGGTCGACTGGCTACTCCTTTCATCCTCAAAGGAAGACTTGAAACAGCAGGGCGAAGATCTTCTACAATTGTGCAAAACCCTGGGCATTGTGGTCAACTTGGAGAAATCGCAGTTAACCCCATCCAACAGTATGACGTACCTGGGAATAGTCCTGGATTCGTTACAGGTCAAGGCATTCCCATCTAAGGACAGGCTGGACAACCTGGATCGAGTGCTCCTGCCCTTCCTTCTTGGTCATCCCAGAAGAGCGAAGGATTGGCAAAGGTTGGTAGGACACCTGGTGTCCTTGGAGAAGCTGGTACCTCACGGGAGAGACCCTAAGGGTGGTTCAATGGAACTTAAAAGAACATTGGAGCCACAAAAGTTCCCCGGACATTGCGGTGCCACTCCTGCAGGAGACCAGGAAAGCCCTGGAGTGGTGGCAGGATCGGTCACACACCCTAAGAAGGATGCCACTATCCTCCCAACCTACGGAGGTCCTTCTCTTCACGGACGCATCGAATGAAGGGTGGGGAGCCCATCTCCGGGAAAAGACAGCAAAGGGGACGTGGTCAGAAAGGGAGAAGTCCCTACACATAAATGTCCTGGAAATGAGAGCGGTCCAAGAAGCCTGCAACCACTTCGAGGACGACATGAGAGGGTACTCGGTGGCCCTGATGTCGGACAATGCAACTGTGGTGGCATACGTGAAGAAGGAGGGGGGACTGAGAACAAAGGAGTTGTGCGAACTAGCCCTTCAGATCCTGAAATGGGCGGAGCAGAAGGACGTCATCCTGACGGCAAGGTTCATTCCGGGGAAGAAGAACGTCCTAGCAGATGGCCTCAGCGGGCGGGGCAAGTGATAGCGACAGAATGGTCCCTACACCCACAAGTGGCAAGCTACATTATCCAGATGTGGGGGTCCCCGGTAATGGACCTGTTTGCAACAAGGTTGAACGCTCAACTCCCCGTATTCTGCTCTCCTGTCCCAGATCCAAAGGCGGCAATGGGAGACGCCTTTCAGCACAAGTGGGATGGTCTAGACGTGTATGCTTTTCCCCCCTTCTCCCTAATAAGACAAGTCCTCAACAGGGTAAGGGCAGCAACCAACCTAAGGATGTCTTTGGTAGCGCCTTGGTGGCCGGAGAGAGAATAGTTCGCGGACCTAAAGAGCCTCACCGTTCTCCCTCCTTGGCCTCTTCCCGACAGGTGACCTATTAAGACAACCACACTTTCAGCGGCTTCACGGAAACCCACAAGCCCTTCGTCTTCACGCCTGGAGGTTATCCAGCGCCTCCTGAAGAAACAAGGGTACTCCGGCAAGACAGCCAGGAGGATGTCGCTGTACCTGAGGAAATCATCCACAGCCGTCTACCAGTCTAAGTGGACGGTGTTAGTTAAGTGGTGCAGGGACAAGAAGATAGAGCCCTTAGAAGCGTCCATGCCCATTATAGCAGACTTCATGGTACATCTCAGGGATAAGTTAGCCATGTCAGTCCCAGCGATTAAGGGAGTTCGGGCGGCCCTGGGTCAAGTTTTTCTTCAAGGGCATAGATCTGGGCTCCTCCAGGCATATCTCCATGCTTATCAGGGCTTTCGAACAATCATGCCCCCCTTCCGCCCCTAGAATCCCGAGTTGGGACTTGGCGCGAGTTCTAGATATGCTCCGGAAACCACCATTCGAGCCATTAAAGGACATTGTTGACAAGAATCTCACGTTCAAGGCAGTCTTCTTGCTAGCATTAGCCTCAGCTAAGAGGGTGGGCGAGCTACACGGACTGTCATATGAGGTGGAGCACTCTAGGGGATGGAAGGAGGTACCTTTAAGTTTGTCCCATCCTTCGTCGCCAAGACTCAGAACCCCTCGGTGTGGGATCCGAGGTTTGAGAGCTTTTCTATTCCGGCAATCCCAAATGAAGGAAACCAGGAGGACCTGAAATTGTGCCCGGTCAGGGTAATTAGAAGTACCTTTTAAGAGAACGGCAAGCCTCCGCCCGTCTATTAAGAATCTCTTCGTCTCCTGGGGTAAAACGAAGAAAAACATATCTAAGAATACAGTTTCGTTCTGGCTCAGGCAAGTGATCACGCAAGCCTACTCAAAGGAAGGACTTCCAACACCAGGGCAACCCAGGGCTCACGATGTTAGGGGCATAAGCACCTCCCTAGCATTTGAGAAGAACATGTCGGTAGCTCAGGTGCTTCAAGCGGGAACTTGGTCCAACCAGTCGACCTTCACTGCACATTATCTCAAGGACTGTACGAGAAAATCCCTAGATGGGTTTGCCATCGGGCCGGTCATCTCAGCCTTTCATACGGTTTGACGGCTCAAGCCCCAGGCTCAATCGCGAAAAATAAAGGATCTAGACACAAGTATTTGAGTTCTACTTTTCCCATTTTCTCACTTTTCTCGTACTATCAGTCGTCCTCAGGAACATCGCTCATTACACAAGTCTCAAGATTCGCCAATATCAAGCACAACGAAGACATTGCAGAAGGGTAAGTGTTATATCACACTTAATGAGTCTCTTGTGTAGTTTATCCTACTGTCCATCGGGGTCTGGGGCTAAGGGCACTCCCTCCACCTAAGGTTTAAGTCTCCTAAGAAAGTGTTTCGAGGCAAGTCCCTGTGTCGGAACAAATCACAAATTTTTAGTAATTTGTATTTTTCCTAACATACTTACCGAGAAACACTTTCGAGTTATGGCACCCCCAACCATCCCCGCAGTGCCTCACTGACCTCGAGTATTGTTCCTTACATAAAACTTACTGGCTGGGTCAAGCGCAAAGCCATGCGGCCGACCTCGGGCATTGCCCCCAGGTCACGTTCTCTCCCGCTAGCAGGTCACTATAGAGAATGGGAGTAGGGTAAACTACACAAAACTCTGGTCGTTTGAGAGGAGTTACCAGTAACCTCCTATGGTGTTAATACAAATTACTAAAAATTTGTGATTTTTAGTGGGAACCTACCAATGTGCAAATCGCGTAATTACATGTAAATGCCAAATTTAGAAGATAACATTAGAAAGTGTATGAAAACCTAGAATATAGTTTTGTTTAACACAATATAAATAATATCTAAGCTTTATAGCCAAGCACCACAGAACTAAAAAATAAATTATCATGCATTGGCAACATGAATGAAACTCCTCTATAAAGATTCAACTCAACAGTAAATAAAATGAGAGAAATATTTCAAATAAAATGATTGAAATAAGTATGCTAATTGAAAAAGGATAGATCAAGTAATAAAAGTTGCTTTTAGGTAATACAAAGTATCCTTCGGTAGTACAGTATTCCTTAAACAACGGATTTGGAAAGCATAAACGTAAACAAAGGAAAAGATTATAATTCGCTAAGTTTTTATTAAAAAATGCAACACTAAAATGTTAATATTACATGCATTATTATTGGATACAGTTAAGTTTAATACCAATTTAATCAAAATCCAGTTTATTTCAAATATAGCTGGAATTTTGTACAAGAGCAAATGGATATACAGTTTGAATAAAGACAGGTGAGGGATGTAAGGCCAAGTCCAAGTCCAAGGCAAAGTGAAAGAGGATGTGAAATGCCAACTAGATAATGTTATACGGGAAAGAAATTATCTCCTCTCAGGAAAAAAAAAAAAAAAAAAAAAAGACAGTTGAAAACAATAACAAATCAAACAGTAACATTTTACGTTGCAAGACGTTCCTTGGAAAAAACTTCTCTAGTCCTAAAGCATATAGGTATTTGTGTAAACAATGTGGAATTCCTCTTCCTTCAGAAAGCACTTTAAAACGTTGGCAATCAAAAATTAACGCTGAACCAGGTATTTTGCAATCGGTGCTTCAAATGTTAAAAGAAAAAAGTCAAGCAATGGATGAATACAAGCGACTGTGTTATGTCTTTTGATGAATGCAGCATTTTCCAAATCTGGTCTTATGATAAAGGACATGACGAATTATTTGATCCACAATCTAGAGTGCAGGGTGTTACTATAAGAGGAATTACACAATCATGGAAACAGCTTATATATTATAATTTCAACACCAATATGACCAAAGACTTATTATATAGCTTAATTGTTAGTGTTGAAAGCGTTAATTTTCCCGTGGTAGCTATAGTAAGTGATATGGCCCCTGCAAATGTCAGCCTTTGGTAGAACATTGGCATAAATACAGAAAAAAATGCATTCCTAAAACCTTATGATTCAGAGAGAGAGAGATGTGTTTGTATTTGCCGACCCCCCATATATCATTAAATTAATAAGGAACAATTTTCTTGATTACAGCTTCCGGTTAAGTAATGGAAGATTTGTTCAAAGTGATTGTGTACGTGAAATCGTCAAAAATATTAAGTGATCTGTGACCCACTTATCGATTGACAGAAAATAATCTGTGTTATTGGAACAAAAATCTTTAATGTGAAAAAAGCTGTCCAGCTTCTGTCAGAAACCACTGCAAATGCAATAGACTTATGGCAAAGAAGGACTTTTGTAGAGCAAACCTTAGGAAAACACCAGGGATTTTATCAAACTTTCCGATGTTTTTTTTTTGATACATTCAATTCAATGGTAATTAAGGACGGAAAGCGACAAAGAAATGCATATGGGATGCAATTAAATGAGCAATACAAAGTGTTGGAAGAAACGAAAAACGTTGCTAAAACAATGAGTGTGTGTGGGGACCTAATCGTGCAAGCCTATACCAATTCTAGAAGGGCATTATCGTTTCATGCAATTCTTTGCCCAATTTACATTAAATGTTGAAAAGGAAATATAAAGTATCATATATATTGACAGGCTCAATCAGGATGCAATAGAGTATTTGTTTGGATGCATCCGGCAAATGGGCATTTGCTACGATCACCCTTGCCCTGTTACTTTCAAGCGAAGAATTAAATCTTATCTTTTTGGTAAAGGCATTTCCATAATGGGAACTAATTCTAACACTTCTAATCAGTGTAATGATACTACGATGTGCAAAGAATCGTACACCTCACACGATAATAGTAAAATATGTAAAGATGTTGCTGAAAGTGATTTAGAAAAAGAGCTCTGTCTGTGCTATGATGTTTGCTTCTATGGACGAAAATGAGCTTGCCACAGAAGAATACAATACCAATGATGTGGAATTTGAAGAAAAGGCAAGCATTTTGTCACATGTTGCCGACAGAGAGCGGCTTCGCTATGTTGGCGGATACATAGCATCAAAATTTCCCTGGGCTACAAATTGATGAATAAAGATGGCACTTGGGTCAGTGTAGTTGAGAGACAAGATAAATTATTCCCAAGTAGAGAGTTTAGTGATAAAGTTAAAATTATGGAAAAACTTTTCAATATCCATCATGGAAAAGACGCCCCAAGGCCAGGAAAGGGAAATGTGCGTTCATTATCTCTCATCATACAGAAACAGGTAATGCTGCCTATGGAAGTAATTTTTTTTTTTTTTTTTGTAAGATGTCGCATGTTTTTTAGAATGATAGTATTGAACAATAAAATTGTATCTAATAGATCTAAATGTAAGAAAATTCTTGAGGTTTCAAGTTAATGTATTTGAACTTTCGTAAATAAATATATCCATACCATGGGTGATAAATGATTTTTCTTTACCGTATATTATGTCAAATACTCTACTTAACATGTACTTAAATAATCATACTATATACAAAAGTTAGTACATAATAAGTAATCATTCTTTCTTAACATATGAAAAGACAGCAAGAAAGATATGCAGGCATAAAGAGGACATAAACACAAGGGTTCATTTCCCGGTATCCATACATTCCTATCCTCTGGCCGTCTGGACACCAGCCGAGGGACCAGGTACCCCAAAAATTACCACCGCTACCGAAGTAAGCTTATCTTCTCTCTTTCTCTTTACCTTGATCTAGACAATGACCACCAAGATGATCACGAAAGATAGAAAGATACTGAGGAGGAGATGCTTACTTTCGAGATGTAAAAAAAGAAAATTTCGAGAAGCATAATAAAGGTTCGTGGCAGACGTGGCAAAAATGTACAATTATATAGCATCTATGATAAGCACAATATTGAATGAGAGAGAAGAAATCCAAGCATTTGATGCTTTTAAGGGATGCTGAAATTGATAGACAACGGCCATTTGTTCTAGATAACGTTAAGAACTTGCTTCTCAAATCAATGAAAGGCAGTTAGCAGAATATGGTAATCGTAATATAATTATGACAAAGCTAAGTTTATGTACGGTAACCTTGTTATGAAAAGAAGCCAGGTACGTCGGCACACATACACAAAATATTCAAAGCAGTGAGCCATGGCTGGTTCAAAAACAGGCAACCATAGTATTGGTGAGACCGATGTAAAGGCAGCAAAGAAATTCATTTCCGAATTTAAAAGATTCCTGGATTCCGAGTCTTACATGCCACAGCAAGTGTTCAAGTGCAACAAAGGTGGTCTTTTATAGAAGATGCCCAGGAAGACCTTCATTACTTCTAAAGAGAGTGCTATTCCTAATCACAAGCCCTTGAAAGACAGTCTAACCTTGCAGTTTTGTCGTCATGACAGTGAGAAATACAAAATCAAACTTCTCTTGGTGTATCACTCGAATCCGCGAACCTAAACTTGTCAAGCATCATTCCCTTTCTTCCCTCCTGCTTCTGCAATCCCTA
>NC_090726.1:61523181-61530681 GCF_036898095.1 Palaemon carinicauda | reverse complement strand
ATATATATAATATATATATATAACATATATATATAATATATATACATACATATACCCAGGCACTTCCCCCAATTTTGGGGGGTAGCCGACACCAACAATGAAACAAAACAAAAAAGGGGACCTCTACTCTCTACGTTCCTTCAGCCTAACAGGGACTCAACAGAGTTCAGCTGGTACTGCTAGGGTGCCACAGCCCAACCTCCCACATTTCCACCACAGATGAAGCTTCATAATGCTGAGTCCCCTACTGCTGCTACCTCCGCGGTCATCTAAGGCACCGGAGGAAGCAGCAGGGCCTACTGCCTATATAGTATATATATAATATATATATATAATATATAATATATATATATATATATATATATATATAATATATATATATATATATATATATATATATATATATATATATATATATATTCCGTTATATTGCAGATAGCCTGTTATATAATACTTTGGAGGTCTGGCGACACACTATTCGTAGACAGAACGCGTTCTTTTCCTGTCGTGGAATTGCAATACACTTTGATGTTTGTGTTTATTAACACGCTGAGTCCCTCAGTTAGTGAGGAACTTAAGTCCCTGAAGGGTGAACGGTAACAATGGCATCTAATAAGAGGCCTAATAGTGGCGAATCAGACTGACAGTGAAAACGAAAAGCTAATTTCAGTGAAAAAGAAATTATATAGTCAAGGATTTCGGTCAGAGTGGTTAGCTGATAAGGAATTTAAAGACTGGTTAGCAAGACACAAGAATGACAAAGCTTATTGCAAATGGTGCCACAGCAGTCTCCAACCCAAACAGTGTTGAAAAACCATGCAGTCTAAAAAAAAAAAAAAAAAAAAAAAAAACCACAAAGATTTAGAAAATGTTTCACGAGGTTGTAACAAGGTAAGATAATTTGCATAACTTATCGCAAATAACAGCTCCACTCATACTGAACTAAAATTTTACTGTGAGACTAACCTATGCAACTATAGGAAAAGTCAAAGATGTATATTGCCATTTCTTTTTATCTGTTAATTAGTGTGTTTTCATTTTTGAATTTCTGATTTTTTTTCCCCAAGGTAACCAACTATTTATATTACATTTTTATAGAATGGTGGGGATAAGCTGCAATTTTGACTTAAATAAATGAATATTATTGATATTGCTTTCAAACAGTAAGGAACTTACTATAACAAAGTAATTCACATTACATTGCAACTAAACTTACCATTTTCCAAGTGATTAAAACCGTTTACTTATTTTTTAGCTTTACACAATTGAAGTAGTAGGCCTATGCTAAACATGTAAAATATCTTCACATCAGAGGAAATCGTCTTTGGAGTTCTGGAGTAATTAATGCCTCTTAAATAATACACTTCACTCCTCGCAGTTATTGCATTAGATATATTTCCTTTCTTTTTTATCTTTATTTTCTTCATGAGTACGAGATATATATATATATATATATATATATATATATATATATATATATATATATATATATATATATATATAATATGCCTACAGACGCATGATTAGTTTTTACTGGTTCCTTTCCATTAACAAAATGTGATTTCTCAACCAGTTTACGTCTTTGTAACGATGAGTACTACTTCAGGACAACGTAGGCTAGAATATGAGTCGCTTTATAAACTTGGTTTGATTTTAAATCTGAGATGTACATTCATACAAATGTGTTGCATGCATAGGTTAAATGGGCTACATACGTCAAGCACACTTAAACACACACAACACTCAGTCTTAGTTAGGCTATACAGTAAGTGTGTGTATTTATATATGTGTGTATATATATATATATATATATATATATATATATATATATATATATATATATATATATTATATATATATATATATATATGTGTGTGTGTGTGTGTGTGTATCTTTTATACCTTTTTTATCAAACATCATCTTAACTTAGAATTTTCCCTCATTTCAGATATCAGTAATGTTTAAGGAACCCAGTAAAGTAACAGATACCACCTCTCGTGCTGAAATCAAAATTACTGCATTTGCCGTAAAGCATTATTTGTCATATGCAGTGATGGATGATTTATCCGAATTATTGCCTACAGCATTCAATGACTGAAATTGCTAAGAGTTATGCGTGCAGACGAACAAAATCTGCTGCAATTGTGGAAAATGTCCTAGGTTTAAATTTTAAAGAAGAGCTGTTAGAAAAGATTCATGAATCTTGTTATTTCGCATTGATAATTGATGAATCGACTGACATAGGGTCAGAAACTGTGATGGCAATAGTAGTTAAGTATTATGACTCAAATCATGGTAAAGTGATAACACGACTTTTTGGATTATATACCGGTTTTAAAAGGTGAATCTGCTAAGAGCTTGTTTGAAGTACTTTGTGAGGAATTGCAGTCATGTAAATAACAGCATTGTTACCCGGCTAAAGGAAAAGAACCCAAACATACTTACAGTTAAGTGTGTTTGTCATTCTATTTCCCTGGCTGTTAGTCATTCCACAAAATTGTTGCCAAAAACTCTAGAAAAAATATTACGTGAGTGTAACTCTTATTTTAGCCACTCTAGCAAAAGACTCCGAGAACTTAGAGTGTTTCAGGAATTTATGGAGGCTCAACATCAAAGAATTTTGAGGTTACATGATATTCGATGGCTCTCACTTAATGCCTATGTATCTAGGTTGTTAGACCAATGGAAAGTTTTGCCCATGTACTTTCAGGTAGCCCATACAGAAGACAGACTACTGTCTTCTGACTTCCTATACAATGGGTTGTCAAATCTATATACACATACATATTTCCAGTTCACTATGTAGTCAGAGACTGCCGTCATTTGTATGTACAGATTTTTGGCTGTTTCTTTAAACCCAGTACTCTCAAGTTACCAGTTAGAAGAGTGGTGCAGTTGTACCCTAAAAACCAGGATTACCATTTACCATCTTCTAGTATTTAAGTTTAGTAGGCTTCTTGAGAGTACTGCTAGTAAAAGGGACAGCCAGAACACAGCTCAAATGTTTGAGCGGCTTCTTTTGTTTGTAGTAGAACTGGCAGCTCAACTTCAAAAGCGCCTTCCTCTTAGTGACCAAACGTTGACATCTATTTGTTCCCTCCTTGACCCAAATGAAGTTCCACGAGGCAATAAACTGTCTATACTAGTGAATCATTGCAGCAGAAGAGGAGCAAGATTTGGATAATGAGTGGAAGTTGCTGGTAATGAGCGAGGAGGCAAATAATATTCTTTCTCAAAATGCCACTATGGATACTGAAATGTTCTGGTCAAAAATCGACCAAAGAGGTAAATATCCAAATTTTTCTAAATTGGCAAAAGCATTACTAACAATTCCTGTCAGTAATGCTGATTGCGAAAGAATATTTTCCTCTGTAAACTTGAAAAAAAAAATATATCGTCAGTAAGGTGTGAATATATACATATTTTTTCCTTAAGTAAAGTATTTTTATTTTCCTTTATATAAGCATCAAAATGTTAATTATATTTGAAGAGATTTTCACGCATTGTGCAGGTAGCTAATTGCATATGTGAAATATGAAAGAAAAAGGATATTTTATTTCAATTTTCTAACAAGTTTTCATCAAATATATCCAATTATTAAATCAAAAAGTCACATTCGTATCATTTCACCTAATATAAACACTGAAAAAGTCCACTATGTTATTTTAACTCAAATGTATTATGGAAATGTTTAATGCAGTAATAATAATTAGTGAGCATAATTCTAGCATAATATCATACCATATTTAGCATAAATTCTTGCTTTTTAGCATATGTTTTTCATCCGACTAGCATAATTTAACAAAAATTTGTTGGTAACACTGGTATGCCAATAACAGTCAGTGTTGCCAAGTGTAGGGACATATCCCTACACGTAAGGACATTGGGACAAATATTTGAAGCGTAGGGACGTATGAATAAATATAGCAAAAACGTAAGGATGTAGGGACGCATGAATAAATATAGCAAAAACGTCGGAACGTACGGACGCATAAATAAATATAGAAAAAACGTGGGGGCATTAGCAAATTTTCTAAACTTTATATATATATATATATATATATATATATATATATATATATATATATATATATATATATATATATATATATACAGTATAATACATACACATATATTTTATTTATTTACTTATAAGAATATAAAATAGGGACAGTAACTTAATCATAGGCAGGACCTTTCACTCTTCAATCAAAATTATTTCACAGAACAAGAATCAAACAGGAATGTCAATTCTTATTGTTTCCGCTCATGAATATAGTTGCAGTCTGGGGCTAACTAAAGTTTTGTTACTATCAGGTGCATTTGTCATTCACTTCATATTGTTGCAAGTAAGGCTTCAGTCAATTTGCCTAGAAACATTGAGGATTTAGTTCGTAATATTGCTACATATTTCTCGCACAGCTCCAAAAGGCAGGCAGAATTAGCAGAACTACAGGAGTTTGTTAATACTGAGACTTAAAAATGCTGAGACTTGTAGACACAAGATGGCTAGCAATGCAGCATTGCATAGAACGAATATCAAGTCAGTGGGAAGTATTAAACCTTTTGTTTTTTCAGGCTCATACTGAAGATAAGGTTGTTTAAGCTGAGCTCATTATGAAGGAATTTAATAATCCCTATACAAAGGCATATCTGCTCTTTTTGAAATATGTTTTAGGATATCTTTATCAAATGAATGCATTGTTTCAAAGTAAAAAAAACTTAATTGGTATTCTTCAAGATGAAACTATCAGAATGACTAAGATTGATATGCAGAAATTTTATCAAGCCTGAATATTTGTCCGATTTGGTGCTAAATTTACCCAGGAACTGAATGCATGTATAGAAACAGAAAATAACTCAAATGATGTGGTACAAAGTACAAATGAGAAGGCAAGTTTCCATTGTGAGGATTTAAAACAAGTGGAAAGTAGACTCCCAGCATCAACAGCAATATTCCAAGGTCTTAGTGCATTCTCTCCTTGTAAGGTATTGAGTCAAACTGATCGAGTGGCTTTTAAGATCTTCCATTGCCTCACTTAAGAAAAAATAACGAATATGACAGAGCAGCAATACAGAAAAATATTGCATTTGCCATGGGCAGAAGTGTTTTTTTAACGGCAAGATTTCCAGTGATGCAGTCTCTTTTTGGTCTGGGATCTTAAGGTACAAAAATTCGAATGGGAACAGGCCTTTCAAAGAATTAGGTAACTATGTCATGGCTTGTCTCAACACCCACCAGCAACGCTGTTGTGGAAAGGATCTTCTCTTCTGAAACTAGTGTTAAAACGAAACTACGAAATCGAATGAGTTCAACAATGTTGAAGGCTATCATCAGAATTCGTACACATCTCCAGCTTCAAGGGGAAATGTTGCATAGACCTTAAAATAAACCAAAACACGCTAGAGCTTTTTAACTCGGTAAATATGTATGAGCAGGAGAGAGCAGAGGGCGAAAATAAAGTTGATATCCTGGCAATTTTGAGTATGAACTAATGAGAAATAATTGGTTGTGAAAAAGAATATTGTAACAATCGCTTACACAGTGAAAAACCAAGAAATGGACAGTTTAAGACAATATATGAAATCATTAGAAATATATGATGCATTAAAAAAACAAGAAACTTAAATTATTGCCTATCTTTGTGATAAGATAATTTTATTTCCACAATACACCTACCTCTCTACACCTTGGAATTGAAAATAAGGTAAGAACACTACTTTCAATAAATACCTTGGGTATGAATGGTTATACATATATATGTATATATATATATATATATATATATATATATATATATATATATATACATATATATATATACATACACATATATATATATATATATATATATATATATATATATATATATAAGGCTTATTCAAATATACAGTGCGTGTAATTTGCAAAGAAATATAAACTCTCTCTCTCTCTCTCTCTCTCTCTCTCTCTCTCTCTCTCTCTCTCTCTCTCTCTCTCTCTCTCTCTCTCTCTCTCTCTCTCTCTTTCATACTGTATATTTACCACTGATCTGTATGTGAAGTTTATATTATTATGGGTTCACATACACAAGCATTTTATATATCTAAGCTCCTATTTCTTTGTGTGCATGTGAATATATATATATATATATATATATATATATATATATATATATATCGTGATATTTACTGTACATGGTACTATGACAGTAAATTAAATCATGCCAAAAATGTGAAGGATTACCAGCGGATACTCATGGTTATCTATAGCCTTCTATAATGTATATATACCTTTGTTTCGATTAATACCGTAATTATAACAGTAGTGATGATAATAATAATAATGATAATTGTATTTATAATGTAATAATAAATTTGGCCGTAAACAAATTAGTTTGGCCGATTTGGCCGTGATATGAAAATAATTCGGCCGTAGGAAGTTTTCTCCATCCGGCAACCCTGCCGCGCGTCATGTTTTAGTATTCCGGTTGGATATTAGAAGAAATGAGTACTACAGTTCCTATGGGTCGGTCGAGTCTATCCCTCCTACAAAGAGGCACAGACGACTTCAAATATATCGAAATGAGTGGGAGACTGACGGCCGTATGCTAAGAGAAATTATAGGGCCTTCTTTATACCCTATTGAAAGTGTAGGGAAGCCCTATATTTTTCGGTGCTATGTTTAAAGCATCTTCTAGGAAAGGGTGTGGTTGGTATCCCCGATGAGAGGATGTCTGTTGTCCTCTTAAACAGTTGGTATGCCGGAGAAACGTTTGTTTACATTTGTGAGGGTAATTACTAAGTTGGGTACAACCTGTTCTTTCAACGAGTTACTGAGGACTCATAGACAGTGGAAATGGCAGAAAAGGATGGTATAAGAGCAAGATATATAACTGCAAATGAGAAAACAATGCTGGTGACCTTGATAAAGGAAAGAAGCGACATTTTATTTAATAAGTATCCATGGCTCAGCAGTGTTGATGACAGTTTGAAAGCAAATTGTAGAATATGTCGAAGACAGTTTTCAGTTAGAAATGGTGGGTCAAGTGATGTGAAGCAGCATGCAAAAGGAGACCAACACATCCGTTATGCCAAAAGTCAGAAGACACAGAGAGCTATCTCAAACTTTTTGGTTGCTGAACGGTCAACAGATGTAGATTCGGTAGGCACAAAAATCTAATAGTTTTGTTATTAGTTATCATATCATCCACACTTTGCATATTGTTTCTATATTCTTATGGTTATCTATTTTTTTTTAAATACAAAAACAATACTTTACCCCGGGTTTATTTTATATTCCAAAGAAAATAAAGATTATAATTCATTACAAAAGGAAAAAGTTGCCCCCACACACACACACACACACACACACACACACACACACACACACACAATATATATATATATATATATATATATATATATATATAATATACGCACACACAAATATGCACACAATAATTAGCCAAATATTTTAATGGCAAAAGTAAGATGCTTAAAGAAGTTAAAGGTCAAAGT
>NC_090726.1:61515681-61518181 GCF_036898095.1 Palaemon carinicauda | reverse complement strand
CAATCACTTCTGAAACAATTATAGATTATGTTAACTGAAGATGCATTTTAAATCTTCAATATTAAACTAAAATAATTGATATAGCAAATAATACTATTTTCTCTAAGAGGGCCAGAGCCAAGTAGCCCGTGATAAAAGCTGACCCCAACCACACCTATCTACGTGACTCATGATCAAAACCAAAGGAAAAAAAAAGCTGAAATCAACAACTAATCCTTTAAATCTCATTATCGTCGAAATTTTGAACAAAGGCCACTTATTAATGATTGGTGACCCAACAGGTGCTATTTGAAACGATACATTATTACCGCCTAAATATAATACGTAGGCTACCGTGTATATACAAGGAGAGAGAGAGAGAGAGAGAGGAGAGAGAGAGAGAGAGAGAGAGAGAGAGAGAGAGAGAGAGAGGAATTGCATAAGAAAATGCAAACGAAGGATATTTCCGTGTTATGAATATTAATATGAATGGTCAGTTCCAATATTATTCAAGAAAATTTTATATAGAAATGGGATAGGAAATTTCAAATAAAAAGTTATGATAAAATCTTTTAGATGAATTTTTTTTCGAAATAATATTAAATTACATTTCTAGACGAATAAAGTTCCCTCTTCATCGCATTTCTTTGAGTGATATCGGTATCTCCACACCCCCCCCCCCCCCCACCCCCCTTCTCAAATTCAAACCATCCTAACGATGACCGACATTATCGGTTGTTTAACGTCGGCCACATTTCAGGGCAAGAAGGGCATAATCTCTCCAAGTCAGGTCTGGCCAGGCGACACCGGTTTTGTTGCTGGGTGTACATTTAACTTGCTTACCAGGTAAAGGAAAAATTATTTGCTCATTGTCCTAGGATGTGTGTGCAGTGTGATGCGAAACTATACCAGTGACATTGGTAATAGAATTACTTTAAAATTCACACTCGCGACCTGACCGATTTGTTAAATTTTAGAAGCTATACGATGCAACTAGGGGGGAAACCCACAGTCGCATTGTGATGTTGAAAGGGGTTATATTAAAAGGTTAAAAAGAGAGTAAACATTTGCAGAAGTGAAGTTGAAAAGATCCTTAAGTAATTCTTATGGTGCGCAGACAGTTATCACCTAACGGATTCCTAGAAATAGCACATCTTTAGCAACTATCAATTGCAAGCTATTCTTAGCAATGCACAGTGGTTAATTCCCAACACACAAAAGCTACTGTGTAATCTAAATTACAACTAATCAGTGTAAGAAATATTTGTTGAATGGATTAATATCAATATCAACGTTTGCTTTACGTTCGATAAGCAACGTAGTGTCACGCCTTTAAGAACCACTACAATCAATTACCTAACACTTACGAAACACACAGTTCGTTAATTGTGACGATAACCAAATTATATATCCGTAATTGTCTGAACATTTAGATTATTGGATCTCTTGAATTTGAGTGACTTCAAGAGTTGGTAATATGAATATCACAGGTTGCGAATAATTCTGCCTCAAATGGAAGACATAACGCGAGGAGTGTCATTATATTCAGGACATAAGGCCAGCAGAACCATTTGTAAATAAATATTTTATTAAAGGAAGTATTATGAATGCAGAGTACGTATGTATGTATATTACATAAAAATGTATGTTTGTATAAAAACCATGGTCCGGCAATGGGCCAGAACACTTTTCAGGAGGGTGTTAAGTTCAAAGGACTTCCATGTTGATATAAATACTGAGATTCATAACAAAAATCCTACCTCACGTTACCTGGTATACTATGGGCTCATATACCTATAACCTAACAAGTTTCCTTTTTTTAAATTTCACCTTAATTCAACAAAACAATCTTTTCTCAAACCCCTTTCACTTGGCAACTTTCCCCCACTCAAACATACTGTATATTACGAACTTTAATAAGCCACTTCAAAGAATAAGTTGGAGCTTATAATGATAGAAGTCATTTCCAGCAACAGAAGAAACCAACCAAACTTTGGCAAAAAATGTAAGAGTTATATTGTTTGACATAAGTCCATTTATAGTTTATATATGAAATACCTGTTTTAATGCTGTTAATGTTTTTAAAATAATTTAACTGTTCATTACTTCTTATATCGTTTATTTATTTCCTTATTTCCTTTCCTCACTAGGCTAATTTTCCCTGTTGGAGCCCTTGGGCTTATGGTATATCTTGCTTTTCCAACTAGGGTTGTAGCTTGTCTAGTAATAATAATAATATGTAAATTAACAGCAATGTTAATTTACAGGAATATTTTTATTATATTTCTATAATTCATATCTATTCTAATTTCTTTCAAACGGTTTGGAAATGTTAGTTTTAATCATGCCATTTATAAACCATAAAAGGAGCTATACTAGAAGTTAGTACTACTGGAATTCTGGAATTACCTGGTGAGACTTTACTTTCCCGTGAGGTCGAAAGAACTCGCTCAAAATATTTTCTTAGGATACAATAAAAAAAATATTTCCATTAGTGTAAAAAACTTTCTATTAGTACTAA
>NC_090726.1:61445681-61508181 GCF_036898095.1 Palaemon carinicauda | reverse complement strand
AAGTTAGAAACTATTCTTGAAAGGAAAGTGAAGTTAAAAACGAAGTAAGAAAAACAATAATCATGAAAGGATGATTGTAAAAGTGCCAAATGAGGACTATAACAACGAAAACGAATAGGAGGAGAAGTTGAAGTAAGAAGTGGATAAAGTGAAAATTTTATGCTGACGTGACTGGACTACAAAGTGTTACATCAAGGGAGAAAAGAGAGGAAAGGGTTGGCATAAACAAGGAACGTATTAGAAACTAATTAGTTAAGAGCCAGTGCGATACCTTCAGTGAAAATTATGAAAAAAAGTTAAAAATTTTTAATAGATTCTACGTACATAAATGGAACGAGTAAAAATATAAATTGACATGTGTCCAGGATGAAAAATTGGAAAAGCTTTTATAATACTAAAAAATCGTTGCTTCTTCAAACAGTATTGTATATATGGCAATTTATAATAATTGTTCCCATAAAACCATATGACTTAATTATCAGTACTGACAAAATATAACAGCCTGTCTAACCATGGAAGTATTAAACTTATCAAATAGATACTATTGGTAAAAGAAAAGTCTCAAAATTATAAAACAGTATCCACATGTAGCATTTCTACACTGATACCCCAAGATAGTAATTGTACTGGGTCTGATATATAAAGGAGAGAATTTAATGTTTAAGTTTTTAGAAGCTAAATGAAAATAAGTAGCTCTCACAAGGGGTCCACACCAGGCCCTTTCATTCTTTTCCCGATCATATGAATCGGCTTCAGTTAAGGGCTGCTGCAGATAGGATCCAATGGTAGTATATAATTTGCTATATCTACAGCAACAGCAGTTGTGTTGGACACTAAAATTATAAAACAAACTTTTAGAGTTATCAACTTAACACAATAAACTTGTCGATTTTATGTACCCACACAATAATGTTTTACATACCACAAAATAAATTTCTGATATGCTCTAACTCGAAAAAAAAAAAAAAATTCTTTAGTTCTAAGACTTGAATAGTCTTGAGAATAATAAGGACCAAACTCGAGGTGGTAACAGAGGTATACAAAAAAAAAATTAAAGATTTGAATAATACAGATGGCTTACAAAAAAAGAACCTTATTACATATCTAAAGAGAAATTGAACTTTTACAAAATATAATTTGGTGCAATAAATTGGTATCCAGTCCGTTTTACTTTACACACAATTCTTTAACATATTTTATTGTCTAAATCTTTACATCTCTATCTACACTTGCCTGTAATAAATCTGGAGAAATCTCGATAACACTGCATTCCATTAAAGAAATACAAAATAAATTTGGGTGCTACTTCCTGATAAGAGCGCTGGTCTATATTATAAAATTATTTTTGATAAACAGAATAACACACTAAATCTGAAGAAATTTCAGTACTAGTATTTAATTAATAACAAAGACACTATCTACCAGAACCTTTGAACATAGAGGAATTAGTTTGAGGACCCTTCAGCTTTCTTAATCCTCTATAAGAGAACATTATCATGGAGGTTGAAACACAAATTTTAATCATGTTTACTTTTAGTATCTTACATAAAGCTTGTTTGGAGACCGAGCTAAGATTGCTAGAAACCTTCTACATAGAAAAACCTAAACCTAGATAACGGCTTTCAAAACCTGATGATAAACAATTGTCCAAAACGTTGACTTAAAGATTAAATTGAAGATATGTTTCAATTCGTATTAGTACTGCAATTCCTCTTTTGATTAAGGTTTCCCTCCTCTAAAAATGATTATTATTACTAATAACATCATAATGTTTCAAGCTCTTATTACATCCATAACAATCTTTCCTTTCCGAGCCTTGAAGTTTTCGATTGATTGCTGAGAAATCGGCGAAACAGGAAAATGAGAAGAGGTAAGCATCTAAAATTCCCCGGGATGCTGGAGGCTGTTCTCAAATGTTGTCAAGGGTCTGGAACTGGAGAGCAGAATGCTGGAAGTTTCCTTTTCAACCAAATGGTGAGTAGGTCGAGTGATGAAACCCAAAGAATGAGAAGCTTTTCCGCCACTTTGTAGGGATCCCTGTAAACTGAGCATGTCTTCTCGAACAGTCTTCTACCCGAATGAACCCAGAGTAAATTGCCCTGTATTCTTGTTCCAATAAAACAGGTAAGGGAACACCGATTGCTGATTACTGGCACTTCAAGAACTACTGCAGCAATTGCAGAGGAGAACGGCCCGAGAGAAACTAGCCTCTCCTTAGAATACATAAGTTTCGCAAGACATTGTAGTGGTTTATGAACTGTGGCCAGATGTAGCATGCAGACTGCCTAGTGTCCGAATGCCGACCACACTCCAACGTTCACTACACAAAAAGATCAACTGGTGGAAAACCCAGAAATCTGGGTAACAGGTAAACAGTCAAGGGAACTGGCCACTAGGCAAGGGGACCCAATTAGAACTGAAATTCCTTATTATTATTCAGAAGTAAGCCGTCTCACTTGTTACTAGCATGCATGGAATCCAATTTAAATAGAAGCAGCATGCTTTCAGGGAAGGAGGTTTTTCAAAATCTCTAAGTAATTTAACATTACGAGAGGAAAAACGACAGTAAAACCATATATACTGTATATAAACAAAATATAAATTGGTGGCTGAGAAGGGGACACTATGATGTACTGGAAAAAACAGTTTACAAAAATATAACTATTTATTTTGAGAAAAAAATAGTGAGGACAAAGTACAGGTCTCCAAATACCAAAAGAAGCGACATAGATCCAAGCAGAGCCTCTTAGGATTCAATCTACAAAATGTTTCGTATAAATATCCAAATATAAATAGCATACATATCTTGGCTAAGTTCAAATGTAATTGGAATGATTGTTTGCGTCAAAATCAAAGGGATTATAAAACAAGGTTGTACATTGGACCTAACTCTACAATCTCACCTCTACATCAGAAAGAAAAAACTTACAATCCTCAGCGATACACAGAACTGTATGTCAGTTAGTCTACACCCATGAAAATGGATAAAAAACGAGACCAATCATAACTTCTTTGATTACAGAGTTACACACACAAAAATAAGGTATTACATATAAAGATCTTTTTTCAGGATAAAGCCCTATCTGGTTTGTGATGCAAATTTTCTAAATGTTAACATCGACAGGATTTACCAGAGAAAGTTCCAGGCTTGTGACAGAAAAAAAAATCAAGCTTAAAGGAAAACCCTGCAACACTGTGGTTCATTATCTGCATGAACAGTCAGCCAGGTTTGGACATTGACAACACTTGAAGTTTGGCTGCTGCTGAAAACTTTTCTATGCCACTTTATGTTCACTTGTTTCTGAGAACGAGTATGTGAAATACTATACATGGAAACACTGTCAATATATGAAAAAAAGGCAATTACACTAAGATGGGAAAACATCTGTCAGTGATAAGAATAATTATATAATGAAACAGTTCCAGTTGCTCTGACTTTGGCATAATTCCCAGTCAGTACTCTATCATTATTTCCTTTTTCTTCACTGGAATACTTAAGTCTCTCTAGATTGCTCCTTTTCCAAAGAGTTTATGGTTTTTCCTGGATAGACATGGAGATCACTAAACTCTACTGAAGCCTTTGTTTCTTCATTATTTTCTAGCTTCATTTGCTCAATCTTACGCATATAGTCATAAATAGAAGCTAACAAGGAAGCTTACATTGTTATATTAGCAGTATATGCGTAATTATGTTTTTGCTCTCAAGTTCAATTACATCACAATATAGTGGGGCGTGCTTGAATCCCTCATCCGTGTACTGGAAGAAGTTATAACAACGAAACAGGCTTTGAGTAACTTTTATATTGACAGCTTCTCCATCTAGGCTATAATCCTTGCTGGGTGCAGGGCACCGTTACTCAACATAGATCCTGCTTCCTTTTCCCCAGTCATGTATCTCTTGCAGATATCGTCTGTAGTTCAAACAATCTTGCCCCAAAACTTGGACGAGTCTTTTCTTGGAGAGAAAGTCATTTATCAAAACAAAAGTCGAACAGAGAACTGGGAAGTTGGTAAGGAACATCCCACAACGTTGTAACTATAGATGTGGAAGGTTATTTGTGCAAGAACATTTGAGCCGCCTTTGTTGCTATGATCGTCCAAAGGGAAGACACTCTCTGTGGTTATACTTTCGTTATTCTCAGCTGTTCTATTCTCTGCTTCCGATTCAGATGAAAATTTCCCAGAAATACCAATGTCAGTAGGTTATGGCAAAAAATTAAATCTGACTCAATCCTGAAGCAATTCTCTAAGTCCAAACAAACTTTCCCTGATTTACCACAACCTTTAAATCTTGAAGAAAAGGAAGGAAATTTAACTGATGAATACCATTTGAGTCTGCTCAGAAGAGACTTATATTATTACTGCATGATATTATTGCTATTACTACCTAAGCTACAACCCTACTCTGAAGTATCAAATAAACGCACTGGTACGTTAATTAATTTTTCAAATTTCTTCCCGCCGGTACGCTCCATTTCCACCCAGTACGCTTATTGATTTTTCACAAATCTTCCAACCAGTATGTTTATTCAATACTACCTATCGTACCGGTGGGAAATTATACAAGTACAATTTTTTTTTATTTTCTTAGCTGAAGTAGCAATCGAGATCTCAACTCGTAGCGTACATGTAGGTCAAGCGGAAGTCGCTCTCTGAACACTACGATACATGCGTTGTCTGATTTCAGTTTCTATAAATAGACGTGCTTTCCCTTCAACAGTGACAACTACTCGTGTATATCAATTGAATGATGTCATGTCGCAAGGTGATAGGATCATATTTATAGCTAACGAGGTCATTTCAAGTGCAGCAAAGAAGTTGTGTCTGTTTTCAAACTTCGACTATTTCATGCCGATTTAAGATTTAAACATGTTAAATCACATTTCTATGTAAGATAAACCCTTAGGAGTTTACAGGTATGCAAAACAAACCTTATATCCGAGAATAAATTTACTTTGAATAAAGTCTCCTAAGAGCGTAAGGCTATCAGAGGCGGCTTAGGTGCGATAGATCTGAAGATCTGAGTCTTCGGACCCTGACGATTATAAAATTTAACTCTTATCCGTGGATGCTGTTCACACGAATGTATATTTTCATCATTAGGAGGTGACAAAAATTACAATTTGATACATTATTCAGGACGGATGGCAAATACATACATATATATATATATATATATATATATATATATATATATATATATACACATACATATATATACATACACATTATATATATATATATATATATATATATATATACAGTATATATATATATATATACATATATATATATATAAATTATATTATATGTATATATATTTAAAAAAATAAATTAGATATCCTGTTTTCAAGATAAATAAATTATAATACTGAGTGAATTTTACCTGGTGAAAGTTTTTTTTTTACAGTAATAAGTAGCTTTTTTCTTTCTATTTTTATTTATTTATTTTTTTTGGGGGGGTGGGGGCAGTTTCAGGATTTTGGGATATTGGGCTCACCTAGCCTTGGACACTGCCGAGTTGAATTTGTCGTTGGCGAGTACAATCGTAGGGCCACTCGCTATTCATGGCGAGCGCAATAATAAAATATAAAAAAATAAATAAAACTAATAATAATAATAACACAGTGATACCTCTAAATACGATCTTAATTCGTTCCAGAAACTACTTCGTATTTTAAAACTATCGTATGTTGGAGCAAATATTCCCATAAGAATACATGGTAATTGATCTAATTAGTTCCTCAGCCTAAAAACCCATAATAAATACTTAATAAATGGCTACACATAATTACACAATACATTAGTACAATGCCTGTATAATAAATACATATTACAAACCAAAAAAAAAGAATAATAATAATGAAATAATAAATAAAAAACGGGTTGTAATGTAACACTTTACCTTAGCGACAGGCCAGCGCAGGTGTAGGGACTTCTACCCAGGAGGAGACGGAAGATCAGCGAGGAGGTAGGGACGGTGACTTTGTACGATAACGTGTACGATAACTTACACTAACTTACACTACTACGTGAACTTTTAACTTAACTTAGCTTATTTTTTTTTTATAATTATATTTTTTTTTACATTTTTCTTTTCTTATTTTTAATTTTCATCACTTTCACTCGATTCGGTCTTCCTTTTCTTTGCTTCACTTTCTTTCTTTTCATCATGATCACTAGACCGTTTTAGTAGATTTTTTTAAAGAAACTATCGAGTGAAAGTTGCTTTGTACGGCTTTTAAGGATTTTTCTAAAATGCGTTAAACAAACATCATCGAACTGCGCAACAACACGGCAAACCTGAAGTTTCTGTGGGTGATGCTTGTCAATGAAATCAACAACGTGTTGATGATATGCCAACATCTGTTTTATTTCCGCCGTACCTAAGATTTTGCCTACCTCCTCGATCTCCTCCGACTCACTCAACTGCGCTTGGAACTCATGCTGCATGGCTTGCAGCTCCTTGAGTTCCTCGGTGGTGAGCTCTTCGTGATGCTCATCGACGAGTTTGGTGATGTCATCTTCATCCACCTCCAGACCCATGGACTTGCCAAGGGATACAATCTCTTCGACGTCTTCCTCGGCGGCAAGCACAGGTTCATTCTCGGGGCCAAACCCTTCGAAATCTCTGGGAGCAAAAGCATCAGGCCAAAGCTTCTTCCAAGCGGAATTCAGGGTCTGACGAGTTACTCCCTCCCAAGCCAGATCAATGATCTTTAAGCAGTGCACGATATTGAAGTGGCTCCTCCAAAATTCACGCAAAGTTAAGTTGGTGCTTTGCGTGACATTAAAGCACTGCTTGAATAAGTGCTTGGTGTACAGCTTCTTAAAATTAGAGATGATTTGATGGTCAATGGGCTGGAGGATAGGGGTGGTATTCGGTGGAAGATACAACACCTCGATGAATTTGTATTCGTCGATGATATCATCTTCGAGTCCGGGGGAGGTGAGCGGGTGCATTGTCCAAACAAAGCAAGCACTTCAAAGGCAAATTCCTTTCCTGAAGATACTTCTTGACAGCAGTGCCGAAAACTACGTTTACCCATTCCACAAAGATATGCCTAATAACCCAAGCCTTAGAATTAGACCGCCATAGAACATGTAGCAGGTCTTTATTAATTCTATGTGCTTTAAATGCCCTAGGGTTTTCGGAATGGTAAACTAACAGAGGCTTAATTTTGCAGTCCCCGCTGGCATTGGCACAAAGCGCAAGAGCCAACCGATCCTTCATTGGCTTATGTCCAGGCATTTTCTTCTCTTCAGCGGTAATGTACGTTCGACTAGGCATCTTTTTCCAAAACAGACCAGTTTCATCACAGTTGAAAACCTGCTGCTCTACGTAACCTTCCTCCGCCACGATGCTTTCGAACTTTTTAACTAAGTCTTTAGCAGCCTTAGTGTCCGAACTCTAAGCTTCTCCATGACGAACAACTGAATGAATCCTGGTCCGTTTCCTAAATTTCTCGAACCAACCTCGAGACGCCTTGAATTCCTCCGTCATAGGATCGGCTGAACTCTCCCCCGCATCACCCCGAGCGCGCGCCGCCTTCAAGTCACTGTAGATAGCGCTGGTCTTCTCACAAATGATCGTTTCCGTGATCGTATCGCCAACAATCTCCTTGTCTTTGATCCATATTAACAAAAGTCATTCCATCTCTTCAAGGGTAGGGCTACGACGTTTAGAAATAATCGTGATCCCCTTCGAAAGTTTCACCGATTTAATGGCCGACTTCATAAACCCCTTCGAAGGTTTCACTGATTTAATGGCCGACTTCTGTTTTATGATCGTCGAGATCGTCGACATATACCGGCCATATTGTTTAGCCATATCGCTAACACGTACACCTCACTTATGCTTTTCTATGATTTCCTGCTTTAATTCTAATGAAAGCATAGACTTCCTCTTTTTCTCACCACTGCTACTACTTCCTGAACCGAAACTAAGCTTTTTAGGACCCATGATTACGGAACACAGAAAACACGTGAAAAGGCAAGATAAAAAAACTGTTAAAACTGAGCGAATAGAGGACAACCACACGATGCGCACGCGATGAGAGGAGTGATCAAGGTGACGCTCGATTGGCGTCCCTCCGATGTGCTGCCGTCTAGCGGCGTCAACAAACTACGCTGCACGCTTTCGAGAAAATTCCACGGGTAAGCGTATTGTTTACGTTGTATGTTGGAGCAACACTTCGTATGTTGAGACAGAAATTTGGTCGAATTTTACTTCGTATGTTGGAAAATTCGTATGTTGGGACAATCTTATGTAGAGGTTCCACTGTAATAATAAAATACATAAATCATATCTGCGTCCTGAATTTAACGTCTTAAATTTTTGGGCAGCAAGTAAAACTATCGTAGAATTAGAAAAATGAAGCGAAAGAATATACAATATTATTGTAGACTCGCCCTTCAAGAAATCGACGAAAACCGGAAGTACGTGTTTTTTTGCAGTTTTTCCTGTCGTGTGTATCGTAAACGTTGTCAAGTATAATGAAGCGTCTGATACAAAGTATCAAATGCGACGTTCACGTGCTTGCTTGGGATGTGTTCAGTGCACTTTGTTTACACCAACAAGGCGAGGTCCGAGATGCACAATGTATTACGCAATTTCAATTTTGATTAGTGAATTTTCTTTTATCTGTATGGTCATTTTCTGAACATTTGTTTAAGCTACAAAATATTTCTCTTCGGAAAGTCACCCCGCTTTCCACTGATGAAATCGTGGGGTTTTGGCGGGAAGTTTTGCCGCCGTGCAAGTCATGTGATTTTAGCGTGGATGCTGACGAAGATGTCTCAACACTGAATCAATGCTCTGTCGAAATTTCAAGCAATTTTGTAGTTGAGTTTTCATTTATGTAGAAAGAAGCCGAATGGTAATCAAATTTTCTACATGTCCATGTTATTTATAGTTCAAAATTAAAAATTGGTACATATGACAGCTTTGTTTTCTTTTGTAAATTTTCCAAACTGATCTGATCAATGTAGACTTTTGTGGAAAATGCATCACTTACTGTAGTGAGGTTGGATGCAACTGAAGTAACCCTGTAACTTAATTAAACATAATGCATAAAATCTTTTAAGGAAAATAAACTATTTTAAATGTATGACTTCTGTTTTACAAAGCATTTTTTCAAATAACATTCAATCTAATGTTTCCGGCAGGTATGATTATTCCACCCATTACGTATGTATTGATTTTAATAGTTATTTTCCAGTCTGTACTTTTATTCCATCCATTACTTTTATTAAATTTAGAGTTTTTTCCCGGGCAGTACTTTTATTCCATCCAGTACTTTTATTGAATTTCGAGATTTTTTCCACCCAGTACTTTTATTCCATCAGTACTTGTATTATATATTGAGATTTTTTCCACCCAGTACTTTTATTCCATCAGTACTTTTATTCGATACTTCAGAGTAGTTTGAAAAGCATGCTGCTATAAGCCAAAGGGCTTCAACATGGAAAAAAATAGACCAGTGAGGAAAGGATATAATGAAATAAATTATGAGAAGTACTGAACAATTAAAATATTTTCAGATTAGTGACAACATTAAAACAGCATGAACACATGTGAACACTCGAAGTGGTAGCTAGTATGGAACACAGAGCAATGGAACTGGTACAACGCGCTCCCAAAGACAGCAATGAAAATACCCTATAGGACAGAGATTGGATTCGAAGGTACATATCCTTCACATCCACATGAACAAACCACACACTGCTTGCTATCTCCATCTCGAATGGTGTTGGGGAACAACGGTTCAATATAGAGATGAGTCTCCAGTTCCCTGTATTTCTTCAGGAAGAATCTTCTAGTCAAGAGAACCTTGTTGTATGACATGAACGTGTTTTTCTGTTGCCTCTGCTTCTGCCACTAGGAAACTATTTTTGGCAGATATCAGAAGCTCAGTCCAGAACATCATGTGGGTGTGATTGAGGGGAGGGTATGATAATTGTTCTGAACGACTTCTGGTCACCATGTACTGGCTCTGTCGGTATTGCTTGCTCAATATCCTAACTCACAGCAGCTGTAAGAAAATAATGTCTACTTTGACATCTACCTCCCAGTTTCCTTCCCCCTATCCATTTGCCTCAAATGGCCAGATTGAGAGTGAAAAAGCAGAGCAAAATTAGAACCTTTCTGGGGGAGAAAGAGACTGGAGGTGCTGACATGACCTGTAGGTCGGAGTCGTCTTCAGCTCAAATTTAAGGAACTGGACCCTTGAAGGTAACTGGTTGATGGAAGAATCCTGTTTCGCCGCCTTCAATTCCTACATCGTAAGGTCCGCTTCATTTCACGGGAACAGGGCTGCAGTCTCAATACTTGTCTTCAACTGTCTCACCTTCCTGGTGAAGCAGGAGGCTATGATACAGTATGCCATATCTTCAGGGTTTGGTTGGCCTACTGGTTAGCAGACTGGAGCATCAAGAATGCCTTGGTGCCTAACAGGATCAAATCAATGTACATCGTCTTAGTCTCAAGGCTTGTTAAGTCCTGGATCGTGTTGAAGCATGTGACTAACTGTCCAGCGTTCCCACCATGGCGGAGTAACTGAAGCAGCTTCTAGGGCAGCTAACTCGGGTATCAAAAAAGTTGTGTCCTCATGCTAGAGTCCCTCCATCAGGGTCCTTATCGTTAGTGAAGAATCTTTTAGCTCTATTGGTTGAGGAGAAGGTCTGCAGAGACTGGGAGGCAGAATTTTATTCAATTGGATCCATTGATCAAAGATCTAATAAATAATTCTATCTAAATCTGCCAGAGTTCCAATAGTAGCAACTCAAGGGAGGCTTTGATACTCGAGGGGTGCAAAAATGGCAATCAATGGTAGTCATTCCTCCCAATGATGTGCTAAAATTTCTTCCCATTACAGTATTGGCAAATTCTGCCTTCATTTGAAGGGAGGTCACTGGTACTACAGTGAACCCTCGCTACTTCGCGGTTCGACCATCGCGGATTCACCACTTCGCGGGTTTTTTCCATAACCCATATATATATATACAGTACATATCGCGGATTTTCCGGAAATTTCGAAAATACCGCGAAATCTGAAGACCCCCAAATACGATATTTCGTTACCTGTAATTCCATTTATACTGTAATTAGTAATATCTGCTCTTACTGATTGTTCATTGCATTACATATGATATATAATTCAGCACAGAAAGAAATACTGTAAAACACGAAAAGAGAATGTGATCATACGATAATACAGTACTGTATACAGTACGTAGTAAAATTAAATCGAACATGAAACGCAAATCAGATGCAGTCATACCATATTAGAATGGTGTAAGGCTGCTGATGGCTACTACTGTACTGTACTACAAATGTAATGGATGTGCATCTTTTCCATGATTCTTTTGTATGTATACGTACGTAGTACTGCATCCAATAATATTCTTTGTTGCAAAAATCACATTTCGAATAAGCGTACGAGAGAGAGAGAGAGATAGAGAGAGAGAGAGACACACACATCCTACAAAAGAATAAAATAACATACGTAAAGCTATTATTATTATTGTTATTATTATTATTATTGTTGTTGTTAATAAAATTATTATTGTTATTATTATCATTATTATTATTATTATTATTACTGTATTATTATCATTATTTATTATAATTATTATTAATACTGTACGTACGGTATACGCGGGGTATCTTGTACTTTGAGTTGGTAACCTACGCATCATATAAGACGGGTTGTGATTGGTTCAAGCGCTGATAGATGACGAATACGAACTCAAGTTTTGTTATCTAGCCAGTTATTGGTGTTTTGCCCTCATCTCCAACCCGCAGCATCTAGGTTCTCGCGGGCCCGGGTCGTCCACTTTCTCCTACGGCGTATCGCTGAGTAGACGTTCTTAAGTTTGTGAAGTTTAATCTGTGCTGTGTGCGACTGTTTTAAGTTGAACTTTTTGTTAAATCCTACTGTACAATGCCTCCCAAGCGTTCTGCTTCTACTAAGGCTGGTAGTGAGCCTAAACGCCACCGAAGGATGATGACGATTGCTGAGAAGGTTACGCTTCTCGATATGTTAAAAGACAGTAGAAGTTACGCGGCCGCAGCGCGCCATTTTGGAATCAACGAATCTACTGTTTGCTATATCAAGAAGGACGAGGCGAACATTAGAAAGACGGCTGCAATCACCTTTAGCAGATCAGCGAAGCGAGTCGTTACAACGCGTAATAAAACGATCGTACGCATGGAAGGTGCTTTAGCTGTGTGGATTGCCGACTGCCGGAAGAAGAACATAGCCTTGGATACGAACACCATCCGAACAAAGGCTTTGAGCTTGTATGAGAATTTTGCTGCAAAGGAACCTCAAGACGACGACGGCAACCATGCTGAAGATGATGATGATGCAGATGATCCTCAACCAGGGACATCCACTGATTCCCAGCCTCAGAAACAACGTTTTTCCGCCAGCAAAGGATGGTTCACGAAGTTTCAGAAACGCTTCGCCCAGAAAAGCGTTTCCCTGCATGGCGAGGCTGCTTCGGCTGACACTGCCACTGCTGAAACTTACGTGAACCAGACGTTCAAGAATATTATCGCCGAAGGTGGATACAAGCCGGAACAAGTGTTTAATATGGATGAGACCGGCTTGTTTTGGAAGAGAATGCCGTCGCGAACTTTCCTGTTCAAAGAGGAAGCCAAAGCCTCTGGCTTTAAAGCATTCAAGGATCGCGTTACCCTCGTGATGTGTGGCAATGCTGCTGGATTTTTGCTAAAGCCGGGGCTTATTTATAAGTCGAAAAATCCTCGCGCTTTGAAAAATTAGAATAAGAATCTCCTTCCCGTTTACTGGATGCATAATCCAAAGGCATGGATTACAAAGATGCTGACCTCCAACTGGTTCCACCAGTGTTTCATCCTGCAAGTCAATGAATATCTCGTAGAGAAGGGCTTGCCATTCAAGATCCTTCTCCTTATGGATAACGCTGGTGGACACGCAACTGACCTGTCGCGTGAGGGCGTTCAGGTTGAGTTCCTGCCACCCAACACCACGTCATTAATTCAACCGATGGACCAGGGCGTTCAAGGCCCTCTACACGAAGAATACCTTGGTGGACCTCGTTGCGTGTGTGGATGCTGCCCAAGAGGATGAGGATGAAGATTTTAACTTGAAGGCGTACTGGCGGCAGTACACCATAGCCACGTGCCTGAAGAATATTCAGAAGGCACTTCAAGAGATGAAACCTGCAACTGTGAATGCGAGCTGGAAGAAGTTGTGGCCCGAGATTGTTTACGACTACGAGGGATTTACACCTGCTGAAATCCAACACTCTGCAGTACGCAAATCTGTGCAGTTGGCTGCCATAATTGGAGGCGACGGGTTTGGCGACATGACGACTGAAGACGTCGACGAGTTGTTGGACTGCCATTCCCAGCCCCTAACTGACGCAGACCTCGAAGACCTGACGAAATCGGCAAGCGAAGAAGAGAGTGAAACCCAGGAAGAGACCCAAGAAAATGTCGAAGAAACGGGCTTAACACTAGAACGGCTTGCCAAGGTCTGCAACCATATAAAGGAGGTGAAAGAAATGTTGCACGAGTGGGACGAGGATATGGTTCGGTCGATGCAATTCTGCAACAAGGTTGATGACATCATGACTCCCTACAAGTTGAAACAGCGGCAACAACTTCCTATCACAATGTTCTTCCAGCCTCGCAAAAAAGAGCCAGTTCCTCCTGCTACTACGCCTTTGGAAGAAATTGAAGAAGTTGAAGAGGTGTCCCAGGAAAAGACACCTCCGTCTGAAGAGACGTAAAATACTACCTGGCTGCACAGTAGAACACATCATCAGCTTCATCATCATCATTTCTACTGTGCAGCAAATTCATCGCCATCATCATTCAAGTTTTCCTTGAACTTCTTTCGCGGTGAGTACAGTAACAATCTTTATTTTTTACTTTAATATTCTAACATTCTAATATTTGTGCCTGTTTTATAGTTTAGTACTGTATGCATTAAGTTAAAGGGAAGGTTTTAAAAGTCTACATGTTGTAACCTATCATATTTTTTTTGTTTAAAATTTACATTTACGTACGTAAAACAAACAAACAAACAAACAATATCTCTCTCTCTCTCTCTCTCTCTCTCTCTCTCTCTCTCTCTCTCTCTCTCTCTCTCTCTCTCTCTCTCTCTCTCTCTCTCGTAAATTGTTTTCCTGCTTTGCTACGTACAATATGTACTGTACAGTACTGTATGATTTTATATAGATACGGTAAATTCTATTTGTAAGGTAACATATTTTGTAAATGCTTTTACTGTAAATACTGTATCATTATTTATCACTTTCATCATGAGCGTTAAATGCCTTATTTGTTCTGAGCGTGGTTGTTTACTGAGCGTACAGTACTTTATGACGCCGTCGTTTCAGGCGGCGTCATAAAGAAAAACATTTCATTTGGAAGTCCTAAGAAAAATAAAGTAAAACATTGGTAATAACAAAATCAACATACTGTATAATCAATATAATCGATGCAAAAACTAACCTATACATATATGTGTACACTAAATGAGTTTGTTTCTTCATTATGATCAGAGATGAACGTAAACAAAACATTGGTTGCCATTTTTTATCGTGCTTTTTAGGTGTTTAGGAAACGCATGATATAAAATCACCTTTAATATTTGTGCCTGTTTTAGTTTAGGGTGCTGTAGTACATGCATTAAGTGTTCTGTACATTAAAGGGTAGTTTGTTAACAGTACTACGTACAAGGGAAGGTTTTAAAAGTCCGAATATACACGTTAAATAAATAGGTAAATATGATGTCACTACTTCGCGGATCTTCACCTATCGCGGCCGGGTCTGGAACCTATCTACCGCGATAAACGAGGGTTCACTGTACTGTACACCATCTCTCCCATGGGGTGTTATTGCAAGACTCTTATCAATTGGTCTTCTAAGACTTATTCGATGAAGTCTATTTCTTCTTCAAGCAGTCTCAGCAGATTCTCTAATGAAGAAAAGGTAGTAGAGAAGAAGGAACTTAAGTTAACCTTCTACAAGTTCTAATGGGCCAATGACTATACTTTCATGGGGTAAAAGACCACAGGAACTAGAGAGACAAAATGGCAAATTTGGAAAAAATTGCATTTTTCCTAACTATAAAAACTTGGAGCTCTTTAGTGGAGATTTATTTCGGCGATGCCTGAAACTGGCCGTAAAACTTTCACACGAGGAGTAACTATACTCCGCTAGCGGAGCGGAGGGGGAAGTGGGGGTAGACCAACCAACGATACCTTTAACTGGCCGTAAAACTTTCACGCGAGGAGTAACTACCCTCTGCTAGTTAGCGAAGGGGGTAGCGAGGGTAGACCAACCAACCGGCTCACACCAGCACTAGTAACTTAACGTCAATTTGCAATTCCAGCTGGACCTTCCTGGGGGAAGGTGATGACAGAAGCAGCATGTGTAAAGAATTCTAGGTTTGTTTAGTCTGGACAAATTATTCCCAAATTTGTCACTTGTTACATAAAAATCCTTATGCTCTTTACAGTATTGACTCGCCCTTATGTGGGTGGAAGTCCAAAAACCAACTGGCTGGTGACTGACCATGGTGCTACTCTGCGCTTCGCACGAGCTGTTTAGAAGCACCTTGTCATCTCATTGACTCAGAGTTACGGCCTAGGCAACCCGTGCAAGGATGTAAGAATTTAGCATTGTGATTGACCAGGCAAGCATAAAATTGGAGATAAACTCCACACTTAACCTAGACATTTCCAGACTCCACTTTGCTTGGAGAGGTCGGGGTTACACATATACTAGGTTACACAAGGGACAATGGTACCCACCTGCAAGAGATGGCAGAATGAAGTAGGAAGTGACCAGTCACTTGCCCATTCATTCTAGGCTTACTACTGGGTAACATCTGCCCTTAACAGACTACTTCTTTTCCTATAAGGGATCCGAGGTGTTATTGACCACGTTTTGTGTAGCCACCACAGGTCCGATTGAAAAAGTATCTGGGTTCCTATGGGTTATGTCTTGTAGGTAGTAGGCTGTGAACACTATTTGAGGTTTCCACACGCACGCCTGTAATATCTGCACCAGTGAAAAATTCCTCTTGAATGCCCTGACACCCCTGATGTTGTGAGCTCAGGGTCAGCGGTCAAGATGAGTACAGTCCGGTCGTAGGGCTTGCTTGATCTTCTGCCTAATCCAGAAGATAAGAGTTCTTAGTTATCTTCCTCTTGACCCATTCCATGCTTATGAAGGGACTGCTGATCTGAGGGTGAGCTCTGATAGTTCATTCAAAATATTTCCTTATTGCCCTTACAGGGCAGAGTAACAACATTTCTGGATCAAATGTTACGGAACGAAGACACCCAACCCAGAAGAGCCCAAATCTAGGATCTGCTACAGGTGGATTTTAGGTCTTATCTTCAAACTCTGGGACAACCCTGAGTGTCACTTGGCCCCATCCCCTTGAATGGGCCACAATGTACACATCAACCCTTTGTGCAGAGGCCAAAACTAACAAGAAAACAGTCAAAGATGAAGTCGTGGTCTGAAGCTTGACAAAGAGGTTCATAAGGTACTCCTTTGAGAAATCATAGTACTACTCTTGCACTACATTACAATTAACAGGTCTGACTTCCAACTGGGGAAAGTGTACTCCAAAGTTTAGTATGAGGAGTGACACTCCAATGAGGAGGAAATCTTTACTCTGTTCAGCTTAAAAGAGTCTCAAGGCTGAGCAATAGCCTTTCACCACCGAGACTGAGCAGAGTTTTTTCCTCCCCAAGGTACAACAAAGACTACGCTATCGGTGGAATAGTGGCATCGAGAGGAGCGATACATGGTCCATGACACCAACTACTAAAGACGGAAGACACTGCCCGATATACGGAGGCAACGACTCACCCAACCGGTTGCCTAAACCCCTCGTTGCGAGTCGTTGCTGGATACCTCCAGGGCTGAAGTAAAAGCGATGCTAGCACTTGGAAGATTTTCACGTGTGGGAGCACCCTCTGTGCCTCTGAGTAGATGCAGGAGGTCCAAAAACCACACTACATATTGCCACAACAGAGCTATTAGGGTCATCAAGAAATCTTGTGATGACCTAACCTTGTTCAGAAGCCTCCTTTCTAGGCAGAATGGGAGGAATGCGAAGGCGTCCAGGTTGTCCCACTGGTGTTGGAAGGAATCTTGCCAGACGGATTAAGGATCTAGTACTGGACAGGAGTACAACGTTAAGTTCCTGGTTGAGGGACTTCACAAACAGGACTATCGTTGGTGAACCCCACAAAGCCAAACTTTGTTGACTATCAGTAGTTTCAAAAACCATTCAGAGCCTACAATCAGAGTCTTCCTCCTCATTGTCCACAAGCACAATCTTCATTCCCAGAGTAAAAATGGGGCAATAGGGCTACCGAGTTGTCTTCTGTCCATCTCAGGATTCCTACTGCTAGAGAGCAGAGCACATCATTGTTTAAGTATGACACTACCGTCAAGTGACCTGAAAAGAACTGAAGGAATTGTTTGAGGGCTAGGAAAGGCAACCTCATTTCCAGGGGTTCACGTGGGACCGTTCCCGGCATCGAAACAGACTGGAGGCCTTGAAGTACAAAAGGAGGCCCCCCCCCCCCACCTTTTTTTTTTTTTTTTTTTTTTTTTGACAAGTCTGTAAACAGCATCAATTCTAGGGGAGGAGAGAGAAGGTCTGCATCAAAGTTGGGTGGTGTCTAAGACCCACCAGCTCAGGTCCTTCTTTTACTCTGACCCTATCAGAACCAAGATGTTCAGATGGGGCTAAATGAAGAGACCAAGAGATCTTCCACTGTCACTGTATTGAGCAATGCAGAGGCAGCTGTTGATAACCAGTTTCTGCAAGGACATGTGTCCCAGAAGTCTATGCTATAGATCTACTGACAAATTGGCCTGTGAGAGAAACGAGTGTGTCACCCAAATCATTCTCTCTAATTTTTCAGATGGAAAGCCTTTGCCTAGTTTGGTCTATTTTCATTCATAGATATACCATTTCCTGTGAAGGTTCAGGGATGACTTCTCAAAATTTACCATATTCCCAGATCCTAGCAAAAGGTGAGAAGTCTTGGAGGAGAAGGGTCTCCCTTGAGTCTGCTAAAATCAGCCAATCATCTAGATAGCGAAGCAGACGAATGCCATTCTTGTGGGCTTAGGTGGACGTCCAAGTAAAGACCCGTGTGAACACCTGTGGTGCTGTGGACAGGCCGAAGCACAGCACCTTGAATTGGTATATCTTTCTGCATAGTGTGAATCTTAGGTCCTTTCCTGATGGTGGCAGAATGGGGATCTGAAAGTATGCATCTTTGAGGTCCAACGATATCATGAAGTCTTCTGGTCTGAGGGCATGTCTAATCATCAAGGCTGTTTCCCATCTTGAACAGAGTTTGTTGAACAAACACATTCAGGGTCGAGAGGTCGATGACTGGTTCCAACCTTCAGATGTCTTTTCCACAAGAAATACTGTAGATGACTGTAGAAGCCTGGGGACCTGTCTAGAACCTCCTGGAGAGTGTCCTTCTCTAATATGGTCTGGACTTTGGCTTGGAGGGTCTGTTCTTTTGAGGACCCCTTGCATAGGAACTCTACATCATCGGATAGAGGGTCAGAGGAGGGAGAGAACGTGAATGGGACAGTATCTCATTCTGAAGAGAGGCCGACAAAGGTTCTGCCCCATAGAGCATCCACTTCCGCCAACTGCTATGTAGGTATAACCCCCCACCACCCCAGTGAAATGGCTGGGGGGGAGGAACTCACCGGCCTAGCATTAACATCCCCGTCTACCTCTCCTTTCCTCTACCTCTCTTTGAGCCCTAAGGTCGAAAGGGCTGCATAGAACGTTGTTGCTGAGCTGCCTGCTTCTGGGGTTGTGACCCCTTCTTGTGACCCTGGCGCTTCGTCGGAGATGATCACTGCGGCAGTAGTGCCGAGGAGTATGGGCAAGAAGTCATGGCCCTTGCCATGGCCCTATGGAGGAGGAAGTCCTGGCTCGCCTTACTCCATCTGTCTGCAACTGCCTTAATCTCTTAAACGTTTAAGAGAAAGGGGCCCTCTATTGAGGAATTGCAAAGGTTCATCGCTTCCCTCCTAGGCCCCTGCCTCTGGAATTTTGAAATAACAGCATCACGTCGCCTCAAAACCCAGTTGATCCACTGGTTGACATTTTATGGGTCAAGATCTCCATCGTCCGGGCACCCGAGAGAAGGATGCTTAACAGTGTCTCCTCCAAGCAGTGGAAAAATCCTCGTTCTTATTGAGGTAACCCACCTACTTCAATCAGTAATTAACCATGAAAAATTATAAAGCACACTTTGTCATCCATTCCATGTTTTATGGCATCCATCGCAGAGAAATGCACTGGCAAAGCAGTTAGTTTGTCCAGGGATGTATTTAGGGTTAACACCAGAATGGCCGGATATATGGGGAGTGGAGATGGGTCGTCGTCCACAAACTAGTATTCTCTCTGCTGTACGTACAGTGGAGGAGGCAAACAAGATGAATTCATAGACCTGAGGGACTGATATTCTTGCCACTTGTGCGTAAGCCTCTTTGCTGCCTTAACCCCCCCCCCCTACAGACTAGGGTGAGCTACCTTAGTCTTGGTGGGCCTAGGAGTATTGTAGAAGGGGTCTAAGAACATGTCATTGCTCTCAGCTGCAACTCAATCCAGTTCCCCTAAGGGATTGATCTTTAGGATACAAAACTTGGAGATGTGGTCTGCGTCTTTTGTTTCAAGGGGGACACAGGCAGCATACCATCGGAATGCTCTGAGCTATTGTCAAAAGGGTTCTTCCTCTCCGAGTTTACACCCATAGCAGCCAAGTGAGGGGGTCTCATCAACAGAAGTCCATCTAGCAGAGGAATGTGCCTTCATGAGGGAGGCCGCTGTACTACGGTCTTATGGAGCAGGAAGAGGGAACTGACGACCTTCCCTTCAAACTAGTTGCTCAAATGTTTTGAGCCAATTCTTAGGGATGGTTTTAGCATCCTTCCTCTCTCACGGGTAGCTACTGAAGTCCGCAGGAAGGAAGGAGCTCTCCTTCCTCTCTGCCTCCTTAAGCATTGCGCCTCTGGAAAGAGCAGGAGGAGCCTGCACTACCGAAGTGGAAGACTCCAATCAGTCTAGCTCTATGAGCAACAGCCTGTAGTTATCTCGATCCTCTGCTAGTCCTAGGGTGATTGGAATCCCCTGAAGGAGGAGCGGATACTCGACCCAATTTCCTCATTTGCGGTATGATGGGTATACTGTAATGCCCAATCTCTCCCGCTCAGGATCCTGGCTGATATTTGAGGCCTTGGTATTCAGATACATCTGGTACCTGGAGAACTAATGAGAGGAAGGAAGATTGGGTACCACTGAAGGAGGAACTTGCCTAGAAGAACTACACCACCTTGGCTCAATTGAGCCCCGACTCCCCTTGGAGGAACTAAGTCTCCAGTGGAATGGTAGGTGTACCTAGAGGTGGTACAATTAGAGCAGCATTGGTCAGTCCTGACACTGCCAGCACCAAGTCCATGAACCATGGTGCATCATTCGAGAAGGGAAGTGTTCTCGAAGGGGTGCCACGAGTGTTTCCTTGGTTTAGCTAGTGGATGAGGATGAGGCTTCGTACCCTTCTCTATGCTTCACTTCTCTCGGAAAGCGAGCACCACCCGTCCGGCTTTGGCAACATTCTCCTTACAGCATGTAAGGTGAATGTTGCCAAAACCGTATTACCTTGCAAGAGTACTTGCTGTTTCCCATGATAAGATGAATGATGGCGAGGTGAGCGCCGGCAGGGCAAGGACTGACAAGGAGCACTAGCACGCATAGCCTACCCACATCAGCGGATACATGTAATATGGTATCTACCTGTACTTGCCTGGCCACCTGCGCTGGGCGCACTAGTAAGGCAGTGCTCACCTGCACACATGTAGTCAAACTTCTTGCGCTTGCAAGTCAGGTAAAATGAACTTGCAGTGCGAGTAGTTGAGGTGGTTGGGTGCACAACAGCGCGCAAGACTCTTCTGCATCTTGAGGTTAACGTGTCCCTCACCTAATGCATCATGGAGACTCTCCTGCTCACCTTTTCCCCCCTAAGGAGAAAGACAAGCTGCCTTCCTTTCTCCTAAGGGTGAGGAAGGTTGGGCTACTGCAGTGCACTTGTGAGCAGTCAGAGAAGTAGGTTCTCCGTCGCAAGAGGTTGAAACCTTGGGCGCAAGGTCATGGAAACAACCTCGAAAAGAAATGGTCACTCTGCTGTGTCCTACGGACATGACGGCGAGGAATAAGAACTGCACATGAGGAATAACAACTGCTAGCAGTCTCTCAACTCTGTCATCGTCAGGCTCAGAAAAGCTATGCTCCAAAGAGAGCGAGGCATGAACGAATCCAAAAACCACCAGCGGAAACCACTGGAGGGGGGGAACTCAGGCGAAGCCATCTCTTCCATAAACGGGATGGGTGACCAACACCTATGACCACTGCAAGTAGCTCTTCTCCCCTAAAGATGGGAGAGTTACCAGACACCTAGAGGCAGACCTCCAGACAATGCACTCCGCTTCCAGGTGAGCAAAACCAGACAGAATATCAGTATCGTGAACTACCCTTGGAACATAGCCAAAGCTACTTCCCGGGTTCAACCTGGAGGAATCCCCCAACAAGTAATCCCGAGGGGTACTTGTCAGCACCTGCTGAAGCTCGTCCGCCAAAACAGAACGAACTTGCAGGCGAGCAGGCGCTCAGGTCGAGATAGTTGGATACACAAAAGACTTTCGTTGCAAGACCCCTGGGGAGGCTATATGTTCCCGCTGTGTACCGGATGGCAAGACCTCTAGTAACCTTTCCTTGCATAGGGAACCCACGAGCTCCAAGGAAGGCTACAGCTGCGTCAGCAAAGAGACACTCCCCTACAGCGGCGGCCAATGCTGCTTCACTAGGGAAAGCTACAGCGGTCCCCAGAACACTAGGTTGTCCAGGAGTCAAACTGTTACCACTCGTACTCGACCGACTCCCAGGGGAAGCCGACCAAGCAACGTCTGTGAGAAGAGGTCAAGCCGATGAAGTCTGATGGCAAGGTTTCTTCCCTTTCAAGGATGAACCCGAAGAGGAAGAATCTCTCTTTGCCTTCTTCCATTGCCTTCTAAACCTCAGCCACTGGGAGGGTGATCACTCCCTACATGGAGACGCTTGCGTGCAAGTGACCTCTATACGCAGGACAGAGACCACGAGGATTGGTCTCCAAGGCCGACATGAAGGAGCCCAATCGGAGCCCTTGGATGACGGGACAAATCAGCATGGATTAATTCCCTACGGGCAAACACAACTGAAAAGAAAAATTATGAAAAGTTTTTTAGCTTTAAGGCCAGTTACTTTTAACTGTTAGTTGGTTGAAAGGTTTTGATGGGAGAGCAAGAGTAAGTCGTTAGTCTACCAAGCCCCCCCCCCCCCCCCCGAAAAAGGACATTCAGTTACTAGTGCTGGTGTGAGCGGGGTGTTTGGTCTATCTTCGTTCCCTTTCTGCTAACTAGCAGGGGTTAGTTACACCTCTCGTAAAAGATTTATGGTTAGTTTTAGCAATCACTAAAATATATCTCCACTGTAAAGAACGTAAGGGTTTGTATATAGTGCTGGAACAAACTAGGTGACATGTGTTTAGCACCTTTACGAGACTGGGAAAACACTGAAAGAAAGGAGATGGGCAGAGCCTTCCCCTTCACACCTTGCTGCAGCACCAAAACCTCCTTCCTTCAATGGAGCACATAAATGTGCAAGGCATGCCAATTTTCTTAAGATTATGTTTTGTCGACATTAGGCCACACTAACAAGGGTAAAGGGCATATAGGAAAGATGTCCAACAGGAACAAAAATGTGTTTATCGAAAGGCTTACAGTACACAGAAAACTGTCACAACACTACAGTTATTGAGAAAACGGCAGATTTTTTTTTTTCCTTAATATTCTTCACACATGGCAATTTACCTAAAAGAATAAGCAAAAGATCAACACAGCCAAATGAGGATGGGATGAGAAGTAATGTTTGTACAGTACTATCTGGCATCCAAAAACAAAGTGAATGCTCAGTGGCTTGTCCTATGGCTGAGGATTACCCACCAGGCATTAACTAATACCATCTCATTATAATCTTAACAGCAGTTCCATCTTTACTCAAAAGACACTTTTTGAAAGATGAAAGTTAGTATCCATGTAGGAACAATTATTGTAGCTTAGGCTCAAAGCCAGAACAATATAAAATTGGCCTAATATGGAATGAACAATACTTCCCCTGCAGATTGTACTACATTAAACTACATTAAACCAGTACAATCTGTTCTCCTTGTTCACAGACAAGAGGTAACAAACACCAGTGAAGAGCAAAAATCTGCATATACTTGGTGCTCTAGGGTGGGTCACATAACCCTCTCAAAACACACATCACTACCTAGGCACGGTTAACTAACATTTGGTAACCAAATGTACTGCACTACAGTACATTTTTTTGTGTGATTTCTATCATGGTATTGTTCTAAACATTATTAAGACAACTTCAGTAAAAGGTAGGATGATTCGTAATAAGTCATTTTTCACTTTTATTTCTCTCTAAATTACTTTATGCTGGAAAGTGAGTCCACTTGTGTGATCCGAAAATAAGCTGATTCAACGCGGATAGCAAAAGCCTATCGAGTGCAATATAGCTACAAGTTTTCGTAAATAGTCGGTGATTAGTTTGAGGTCAGAAAAGGGGGATAAAACGTCGGCAGAGGACAGTTATCTTGAGAATTACAAAAAATCTGAACTAGATGGTGCTCTATAACACAGGCAAAGCATGGAGGGACATTGCTGCAATCAGCAAGAGTAAATTCCATGAGTTGGCACAAAAAGAACTAGACCTTTTGATAACAAGAGGTCGCCAATAGCTCCAACCAGTGTGACTGAAAAATATTCTCAAACATATTGAAAGAATATGATCCAACAAACTGGAGCAAGTCTGTGGAAAACATCAAAATAATAGAAGAAATTCCAAAGAAGATCCAGGTGATGGAGAGACTTTTAAAGAAATTGTACATCAATCAACACATTCCATCAAAGAACAATAATTAGACCAATATGGTGAATATGCTGATTGATACATTGGGAAAAAGACTGCCATAATGGCGCAATACATGTAAGATGTGGTATTCCATTATTAATCCACATCAGCTGATTAGGAAATGCAATGCAAGTCATGTACTTGCGCTGAAGTAAAAGAAAAAATAAACACACACACAAAGGTATTCTGCTCAACATGCTTAGTCTGGATAGAAAATATAATAAAGTTGAGACTCAATCTGCAAATAGAAGAAGAAGAAGAAGAAGAAGAAGAAGAAGAAGAAGAAGAAGAAGAAGAATGAACAGGTTGTGTGTAAGGGTGCAGAGGAAATCATTGATATAACATATGATGCCATTCAACAACATACTTAAGAAGAAATACGGTAAATTATCAGATGGAAACAAATAAAGAAACAAGGGAGACTACCCAGACCTACACACTTTCAGGGAAGAGCAAAAAAAAAAAAAAAAAAAAAAAAAAGATTTAAGTCTGCAATTTACTGAAAAGAGGGAATTGCAGATTTGGCGAAAGATGCTACTACAAGCATCCAAAGATATGACAATTATGAAATATATGGTAAATGTTCATATTTAGACTGATATGGAGACTAATGCTAAGATCTCCATCCAAAAATATGCAAAAACCTGATCGGAGAAGGATGCAAATTCAACAAAAATTGTCAAAATATGCATCCTGCAACCATGAATGAAAGTCAGAAAACTCCAAAGCAAACAGAAAATAGAAATGAACGCAAATATGAAAAAAAAGAAGAAACAACAAAAAAACAAGCCGAGTATATACCGCACTATGCACAAAAGGCCTTAAGATATGATGTCTTTCAACCCAAATATGCACAATTAGAGCCCAACTACAAAGAATGCATCTATAAAGCCAGGGGTTGGTACAGATATGGGGATAATTGCAGGTATACACACAAAAATAAATATGAAGGCAAAAGAGCAAATATAATAGAAAAGTTAGATTTTTTAATGGCAGAATTCCAGGAAATGAAAAGATCATATCAGAACAGGAAGGAAGCATAGGAGAATCTATATTATTACCAATATTAGATAATGGGGATGAAACACAAACCAACAGTGATGAATGCACAGGGTTTAGTCACGAGTAACTCTAAAAAGAAAATAGAGTTCTTAGAAGAACTAACCCAAATTGAAAAAATAGATATACAGTATTACATTTAAGTGAAACACAGTATTCCCAAGAGACTGGCAGTGAGGACCAGATAGCGTTTCCAAACATAGATCAGACAGAACAAATAGGAATCAAGGGGGAACCGCAATATATGGAAGAGACATAAATCAAGGAAAAGTCTGAAAAATACAGCTACACAGAATGTGAACTGATTGTGGTAGAATTTGAATATGAAAAACTAGTGAATATTGTAGTTTACAAGCCCCCAAATACTAAGGAGTTTGACATAATAATGGAAAAAAATAGATATATGGTAAAAACCATAAAGACTGGAATATACTCCTATTCGCAGATTTTAACTTTCCTTTCGTGGATTGGAAAGAACGGATAGAAGAAAGTGGTTGTATAGATACATATAAAAAAAAAAAAGAGTAATAGTAGCGCATAAGATAAGAGGCGAATTGAAAAGCTTCAAGATATGCTATTAGAACATAATATGCAACAAATAAACCCCATTCCAACAAGAAAGGACAATGTCCTAGATTTAGTATTAGTGAATGAGGTGAATTATGTTAAAGAAATAAAAGTGTATAACAGGAATTTCAGCCCACAATGTCATAGAATTAATAGTCCATTCCAAAGCAAATGAAGGCAGATATAAAGCACAAAACGATGGGAAGGATATGGAAAATATAATTTTTATAGTAAGAATATAAAATGGTCAGAAATAAATGAAGAATTGAACAAAGATTGGAAAAATGTATTTGTAAGTGATAATATACAGGTAAATACGGATAAACTGTACAAAATACTGAAGAAAATTGTTGAAAAATATGTACCAAAAAAAAAAAAAAAAAAAAAAAAAAAAAAAAAAAAAAAAACAACAACAACAACAACAACAACATCAGACATGCATACCAAAAGACAGAGGGATCTTATTTCAGAAAATGAGAAAGTGGAAGAAAACTCTTGCAAAAGAAAAAAATATATGAAAAATGATGGAAATAAAAAGTAAGATAGAAATGCAGAACAAAGGATTATACAATAGAAAGAAAATGAATAAAGGGACTTGGAAGATAGGACACTTCAAAATATAAAAAAAAAATATATAAAAAAAAAACCCAAAGTACTTTACTCCTATGCAAAAAAGATGAATAAAGGGAGATTAGAAATAGGCACAAAGAATTGAAGGACGGTTAACGAATAAAAAAAATAGGAAATATGCAACCTATTAGCAGAAAAATACAAGAGTGTATTCACGCCAACAATTGCGAATGAGAATAATTTAACAGAAATGAGAGAAGAAAATATTAAATATCTAACAGATATTAATGAAGCAGATATTAGTGCAAGCTATAAGCGAAATTAAACATGGATCGGCAGCCGGACCAGATGGAGTTCCAGCGATTTTGTTAAAAAAAACTGCATACACTATCGCGAAGCCGCTTGCAATACTGCCAAGGAAGTGTAGATATGAGCGAGATATATGTTAAAACATAAATTAGCATATATAACCCCTATTTTCAAAAGTGGATCAAGACTAGAGGCAAGCAATTATAGACCTGAAGGTCTACCATCACATACAGTAATATGAAAGTAATGAAAAAGAAAATAATGAATCATTTGGTTAAAAATGATCTATTTAATATAGGTCAACACTTTTGTGCCTGGAAAAAGTACACAAACCCAACTGATAGCACACTATGAAAACATATACAAAAATATAAATGAAAAAGACATGTGATCTATCTAGATTTTGCAAAAGCCTTTGACAAGGTAGACCATAATATATTGAGAAAAAAATGAGAAAGCATAATACTGTGGGAAAGACAGGAAAATGGGTAAAAGAATTCCTGCAAAACAGAAAACAGATAGTGATTGCAAATGACGAGAAATCAGATGAAGCTCAGGTAATATCTGGCGTGCCACAGGGTACGGTATTAGCTGCACTGCTGTTTATTATTATGATCTCAGACAGACTGTATTTTCAAAGACACTAAAGCGAGAAATTTCGCCGATGACACAAGAATTAGTAGAGAAATTTATTGTGATGAAGACAGGAATTCATTGCAGAGAGATCTAAACAAAATATATGAATGGGTGGAGATAAATAGGATGGTATTTACCTCCAATAAATTAGAATCAATAAATTATGGAAACAGAAGGAATGGTATAAGCATACAGGGGACCTAATAACGAGAATCACAAACAAGGAAGCAATTAAAGACCTTGGTGTAATGTTAAACAGGAATATGTTATGCAACGACCAAATGGCAACACTGTTGCCTAAATGTAAAGCAAAAATGGGAATGCTATTCAGACACTTTAAAAAAAGAAAAACTGAACACATGATTATACTTTACAAAACATATGTACGTAGTACACTCGAGTACTGCAATGTGATATGGTACCCACATTACCAAAAGGATATTGCACAAAGAGAGTGTACAAAGGTCCTTTACTATTAGAATAGAAGTAGTCAGGACCTTGACTACTGGGAAAGACTGCAATTTTTAAAATTGTACAGTCTAGAAAGGAGAAGAGAACACTACATGATACGTAATACAAGCATGGAAGCAAATCGAAGGAATTACTGAAAACATCATAGAGCTAAAAATATCAGAAAGAGAAAGCCGGGGTAGATTAATATTGCCCAAAACTATACCAGGAAAATTAAGGAAGGCGCACAGGACATTAATCTACTATGCACCAGCATCGATAATGCAGCAAATATTTAATCTGCTGCCAGCTCATCTAAGACACTTATCAGGAGTGAGCGTAGATGTGTTTAAGAATAAGCCCGATAAATACTCAAGATGCATCCCAGACCATCCAAGACTGTAAGATGCAAAATACACCGGAAGATGCATTAGCAACTCTCGTGGATATACAGTATGTGTCTCACACTGCGGGACCTGGGGAACCCAAACATAGAATAAGGCAAAAAGGTAAGGCCACACCACCCTATGTATCAGTACACTTAACAGTAACACCAAATTACTAGTTTTATATCTAACAACACACCCTGATGCTGTACATTAGAAAAGTTACTAATTTTCCATGATTAAAATGCAACCAAAGTTGAAAACTAAAGTAAAAGATTGCACAGACTTTTAAATTCAATAATCATTATTTTCTAAAATGCAATACCTGTAATGTTGTGCACTTAAACTAGTCTGTCAGTCTATGAAATATAATGCCATATTTTAAGCCTTAGCCTACAGAATTTTGTATGCAGTACAGTACTATAAACATAGTATTACGGTAGTACTGTACTGTAGTTCTTTTTCAATGAACATACAAATATATATCATACCACAAGTGAAAAAAATGACAAATATATACCAAAACACCAGTCTCTCTTTCAGTAGAAATCCTTATGCAACACTTATACAGAAATCAACACCCTCTCTCTACATTAAATTTCAATCTATTAACCCTTCTATTTATTTTCCTTTCATCATTTTTATCGTATTATTTACAGTATATTGAATGATTCAAATGTATTTAGCTGTACAGTATTTCAGTGGTTATACTGTAGCTTTATTATAAGATTTAATGCAGTGTTTTGTAGGATTTGGAACAAATTAGGCGATTTACAAATAAAATGAGACTTGCAACATGAAAAAATCAAGTTACGAAAGCCACTCCAGAAAGAATTATTTTGTGTTCCGAGACATTACTGTACTTATACTGAGGACACAACTTATTAGTAGCTTTATGATTATGGCTATAATTAGTGCACTTTGAAATAGAAGTGCAGGGTCTATGCTCAGGATCCGAACAATTTTGCAATCTTAATTTTTGCATACTCTTGATGGATGACCACATTTACAGCAATTTTTGCACTGTAAAGGTTTCAGTTTATAGACACGAACTGGAATCGTCTCGTTTTCAACGTATACACGAGAGGATACGTCATGATCTTGAAAGGTTATAATAATCAATGATTCTTGGAATCTTACAAACCTTCCATATTTCTCTAGGGCACATATCTAATATTTCTTCAGTAAATTCATAAAAGCCTTCGTTAAAAATAACCCCTTTACCATAAGAAATAATATTTTGCATGATAGATTGTGTTCTAGATTTGGCATGAATTAAAATGGACTTCTTGCCAAATCTAGAGATGTCCCCACGCTCTATAGTGCCTACTTTCGGTTGCATTAGTTTACTGAATTAAAAATAGATGTATTTTTCCCACTTTGATGCTGCTATAATCAACATTGGTGGTTTATGCTTTCTTTCTCTCATTAAGTTTATTTTTGGGTCCATGGACTCATTTTGATGCCAGTCACTAGGGCAATATATGTCCAGGTTTCTAGGAGAAGTATTGCATAATGCTCCGGTCATTTCGTTATCATTATTCAATTTTTGAGACTTCACAGACTGCTTTAAAAGTCATGATTATCAAAGTAAATCCATGCTTCCCATTTTTCATCACCTTCCCTAAAATTCATGCTTATTTCAGTGATCTTACCATAAGCTTTAAATCCACAATGCTTCATAATGATTGCTTATTGGCAAATAGCATATATGAATGACTTTATTTCAGAACATTGGAGTGGCTCTTTTTCGTTCCTAAGTCAACAACAGAATTTTCCCTAATAGAATTGCCAGAGGTCATCAAGAGTCCTGGGGTGGAGGTGTCAGCATATCCAGATGAGGGGGGGGGGGGTGATTGTCAGCAGGATCCATAACAAAAGCCCGTGTCTAGTTAGTTTTTGTTTTTGTTGTTGTTGGTTGGCTTACCTGCTTGAGAATATTAAGGAAGTATCATATGTTGGAAAGTAAATTGGCATTCTCCACTATAGGCACAATGAGACTATACTTCCCCGATGGTCCGCTCTCTTTTTGCTTTTGTTGTTGGTTGGCTTACCTGCTTGAGAATATTAAGGAAGTATCATACGTTGGGAAGGAAATTTGCATTCTCCACTATCGGCACGAGATTATACTTCCCAGATGGTCCACCATACCCTACCCGGAGGATAGCACCAAAACAGATAGTGTATAGAGGCACAGGTACAAGCTAAATCCACCTGTTAGGACTGAGACCAAGAAAATATGGAATCATCCTCCCCATATCTGTAATGATGGGCTTCTGGCCAGAGGCCAAGAGTCCCACTTCAAGGATTGGATCCCCCCCCCCCCCCCGATTCTGATAACCCAACCCTTGAGAATAGTTCCGCCAAAAAGGTCCGAAGCATCTTTGGGATGGCCGAGATTATCCAATACTCTCATATAGTTGACTGATTGATTGATTAAAGTTTTCAGGCATCCTGACATCTAAGGTCATTGATGCCGATATCATTTAGTTTATGTAAAAAAAAAAATAAAAATATTCAATTAAAATCATAAAAGTTGAATGTCAAAAGTTAGAGTTTTCAAACGACCTGCTTCTGAAATAAATCTAAAAATGCCACACGCATAGTAGGACACATCATGTCCAAGAATCTTGGGAAGAATGAACATGCTACCCTCAACTCAAGCCTCAAACAAATATCTATTCCTTAAGTTATTATAATTGGGGCATTTGGTCAACAAATGCATCACTGTTAGAGGTACTAAACAGTCGTCACAATAAGGTTGGTGTTGGCCCTTCAGCAGAAACTTGTGTCAACTGAGTGTGACCAATACGGAGACAACAAAGACTTCTCCCATTTTCGGGGTATCATGTTATACCTCGAAGGAAATATGACATTAGTTACCTCTCTCATCTTATTGCCATCTAGGCTATCCCAGTGCTGTTGCCATTTATTGCAAAGCAATTTCTTGATGTTAGGTAGGAAATCACTACAGGGAATTGGATACCTTCTTGGCAGCAACTCTGATGAAGCATTCTTTGCCAGTAAATCTGCCATCTCATTCCCAGACACACGTACATGTGCTGGAACCCAACAAAATCGAACTGTTATATCTCTCCGTCCATTAATAAAGAGCCATTCTAAATATCTTTAAAACTTAGAGGGTTATTAGAATTAATAACTTCTATAGCTTGGACACTCCTTGCATCACTAAAAATTGTAAAATTACCCTCCTTCTCCAACGCTATTTTCTCAATAGCGGTTAATGTGCCATACAGTTCGGCAGTAAATATGAAAGCGGTTAGAAGAATTGCACCTCTACAATTAAAACCATTACTATGTACACCAAATCCAATTTGGAGCCATCAGTATATATAAAATGTTATTCAACATGTTCCATAAAAAGAGACCAGGCTTCCAGGTCTGTCATGTTCTTCTTAACTCCAATAAAGTATTTACAAAAAGATACCTCTGGTAGTTTCCATGGAGGCGTTGATGATACCTTGAGTGGAAGTACCTTACTTCTAATTGTATCTAGACTGTTTAATAATAGTTTCACCCGAAAGCCATAGGCTTGAGATTTTGGGTGCAACTCAAGTATGTTGGGTGCCTTACAAGGCTTGCAGTCTGAAAGGCAAAAGAATTAGGGAGTCGCTGCAATCTAAACCAATACCGAATAATGGAAGACATTCGGTAAAAGTCCAGAGGCAACTCTGCAGCATCAACAAGAAGACTTGGGATAGGCGAGATTCTAAACGCTCCTGTGGAAAATCTAATACCAGCATGATGTATTGAATCTAATATCTTTAATCGGCTTGGGGTGGCTAAGGAGTATATTTCACATCCATAACTAATTTTGGAAAAGATCAAGACCTTGTATAATTTTAAAATAGTATTGCAGTCTGCCCCCATGATGTATGGACAATACTTTTAAAATATTCAGAGCCTCAACACATTTAGCTTTCAACGCTTTTAGGTGAGAAACCCACTAAGTCTATAATCAAATATCAAACCTAAAAATTTAGCTTCCCCTACACATGGGATACGTTGACCTTTAATGTATATATCCGGGTCTGGATGTGCTCCCCGGATAAGACAGAAATGTACGATAGTTAGTTTTACTTGTCGAGAACTTAAATCCATTCACATCGGCCCACAGGATAATTTTGTCAACTGAGAGTTGTAGTTTTCTCTCAACCATTGCCATTCTAGCTCCAGCAAATGATATGGAGAGATCATCCACAAATGTTGAGAGAACATCCCGTGGAATGGCTAAGGATATCCCATTAATTGCTAGTGCAAAAAGGGTCACACTCACCACACTACCCTGAGGAACTCCTCCTTCCTGGCACTTACTCTCTGATAGAGTTTCCCCCACTCTCACTTGAAAAACTATGTGAAATAAATGCCTGAATAAATAGTGAAAGCTCTCCTCTCAAACCCAATTCATGAATTGTTTTAAGTATACCATACCTCCAAGTGGTATCATATGCCTTTTCAAGGTCATAAAAGACTGTCACATGGTGCTGTTTAGGAAGCAAACGCTTCACAAATAGAGGACTCTTAAGTCATATCAACACATCAGTCGTTGAGTGCATTTTTCTGGGTAAACATTGAATAGGTGATAAAATAATCTTCTCAAGGTACCAATCAGTCTTGCATCGACCATCTTCTCCATGATTTTACATAAACAAGATGTCAATGCAATAGGTCGTTAGTTACCTGCTAAACACTTGTCCTCCGGGTTTTAAAAAGGCTAAAATAATGGCTAGTTCCCAAACACTTGGATAACTATGATCATGCCATATTCTATTAATAATGCTTAAAATAAATAACTTTGTATTAAAATGTACATGTTTAATCATTGCATATGGAATTCCATTGGGTCAAGGGGCTGTATTGTTACTATTTTCAAGAGTGGAATCATATTCTCTTTCAGTAAAAGGAGAATTATATGACTTCCCTTCCTGTTGCAAAATTTAAAATTTTCTTTTCCTCATTGCTCCTATACAGGTGACCAGGAGCTCCTTCACACTTGCTGGATACATTTGAAAAGTGTTCAGCCAGGACATTGCTGACATCATTTGCTTCAGTCACATACTGACCGTTCACCTTCAACACTGGTGGTGGGTTTGGGGTAAAATTGCCGGCAATCTTTTTTATTTTCCTCCACAAAGCAGATGGTGGTGTTCTACTGTTAATGGAGGAAACAAAAGACACCCATGACTGGCGCCTAGCTTCCTTCATGGCACGATGGAACTGTGCTCTACATTTCTTGTATATAATAAAATTGCCCTCAGTGCGCTGTCTACGCAGTCGAGTTAAAGACCTCCTTGTGGCTCTGTGCAGGGCAGTTAGTTCTGATGACCACCAGGGGACTGGTCGTTGTTTGAATAACCCTGTTGTTTTGGGAATTGAATAAACTCCTGCTGTATGAGGGGTTCCATTCAGTAAGTCTATGGCATCATCAATATTTTCAAAATGTTCTGCATTTCCTTCAATTTCACTTAGCTCACAAAATCTATCCCAGTCCGCCTTATCAAGATTCCATCGTGGAGATCTTTGTAAAGGTGGACCATTGTTGGTGTTTATAATGATTGGTGCATGATCACTAGTATGCCATTCATCTAATGTTCTCCAATCGAAATAAAGGAGACAGAGCTTGCAATTGAAAGGTCGATCCATGACAAGGTACCCATCTGAACATGGAAGTGAGTGGGCTCTCCTGTTTTAAAGAGTCCGACATCCTCGTTTTCCACAATTGATGATATATCGCCCCTGGTGTTTGCTAAAACATCACCCCACAAAGAATGTCTACCATTCAAATCTCCAAGTAAAAGAAAAGGTTGAGGGAGCTGTTGAATCACCTCTACTAAATCTTCATACGATATGTTATCATTTGGAGGCAAGTACAGCGAACAGATTGTATATTTTCTCCCTATATCAATCTGTACAACCACTGTCTGCAGAGGTGTATGGAAAGATAAAGGTATTTGGGGAACATCTCGACGAACGTATGCGAGAATTCCGCCATGGCTCCCTACTCCGTGATCATAAGGTGTCCTATAGCTAATATATTCGTGAGGACAAGGGATATTAGCATCAAGCTTGCTCTCCTGTAGACTTACGATTATGGGGGAATGTTCGTAAACTAAGAGCTTAAGTTCTTCATATTTGGCCCTTAAACCCTGACAATTCCATTGCAAAATGGAGGAAAAAACTATGGTTTATTTTTTGGAAGAACTTTTAGATGAAGTCTTCCCAGTAGCAATTTTTGATCTAATGCTATTTCCTGGTGGTTTTATTAGAGAGGGTCTTGATAAATATGGTTTTTTGTTTGTGCTTTTCTTGTTGTGCTTCTGATCCAATTGTTGAGGGGGATGGTGGACCTCAACTTGAATTTCATTTCTGATTTATTTAAATTGTCTTCTGGTTGATCAGAAACATCAACAGACAAAACATCATATTTATTTGATGTCATAACTAATATTTCTTATGGAAGGGGTGAGAGAGATGGAGGTCTCTCTCTCTTTTCCTATTTATAGGTGGTGAGAATCTACCAGGTTTTTGCACTTTCCCTACCACAGGTGCACCTGGTAAATTTGTTTCAGGTGGAACCTCCATCAAATCAGGCAAGGACATGGCCTGAGAGAGATTAGTACTATTGCAGGTAATGGGGGATGAAGTTTATATAGAAGTGGGCAGTGCCGCATTCTTAATACAGTGGCAAAGCCTTGGAAGGCAATATGCTTATCCTCTTGAATGGGCAATGTCATAAGAAAGACCATGAAGTTCACTAACTCCTTTGGCTGAACCCACGACAAGTAGGAACACTGTCTTCAAAGTGAGGTGGCTATCTGTTGCCTGGTGTAACGCTTCGTAGGAAACACCCTCCATAGACTGAAGGACGGGAACCACGTTCCACGGAGGAGGTCTAACTTCTGACAGGGGGCAGGTAAGATCATAACTTCTTATGATGAGAGAAAGTTCCAACGAGGAGAAAATATTTACTCGCTTCAGTTTAAAGGCCAGACTCAAGGCTGAGCAGTAGCCTTTCCCTGCCGAAGGTGTACAAGAAATTCCGCTATTGCTGGAATTGTGGCATCGAGAGGACAGATACCCCTTCCACGACACCAACCACAGAAGACAGCATACTTAGCTTTGCAGACTGAAGCCGAAGATCGTCGGAGGTGTCGAGCCATGCTTCTTACAACTTGTTGCGAAAATCCTCAGTCTCCAGGCATGAAGCGGAAGCAAAGCTACGGGCTTGTGAAAGATTTTCACATGTGGCTGTTTGAGTAGATAGTGTCGTGGAGGGAGTTCTCTCAGAAGTTTCGTAAAGAGTTGCAAAAGTCCGCCAACCACTCTGTGTTATCCCATATGTGATCCCACAGCAGAGCTATTAAGAGTCATTGATAGGTTTTCACTTATGGTCTTGTTGAGGACTATTCTCTTCCGACAAAATGGAGGAAAAGCGTACACGTCGATGTTGTTCCATCGTTGTTGGAATGCATCTTGCCAGAGAGCCTGGGGATCTGGGACTGGGGAGCAGTTGAGTGGGAGCCTAAGTCCAGGGACATTGCACGAAGTCCACAAAGTAAGGACTTTGTTGACTACTAGCCGATTCAAAGACCATTAGGAGCCCACTATCCAAGTCGCTCTGCTCAGTGTGTCTGCAAGAACATTACTCTTGACTGGAATAAAGCAGGCTGTCAGAGAGAGTTTTCTTCTGTCCATCCGAGTACCTCTACTGCTAGATGGCACAGGGGCTGCTAAAAGGTACTGCCTTGTTTGTTTATGTAAGCTACTAGCGTGGTGTTGTCGCTCATCAATACCATGGAATGACCGGCCAGGAACTGCTGCTCTCATCTCCAAGAGATTTATACAGTATGCTGATACCTTTCGGACTCAGACCAACGGCCAGAGGTGGTAGGGTGCAGAACGTGGGGCCTCCACCCCTCTTTTGATAAATCTTAAATAGAGCATCAATTCTGGGCGGAGGGAGTACGAGTAGGTCGACCCCTTTGCAGAGCTTCTCGTCTGCCACCCACCACCTGAGGTCCATCTGTTCCTCTAATGCTATCGGGATCAGATGTCCAAGGAATTGCTTGCCCAATTCCACTTGGACTTGAGCCCCCACTGAAGAGATCATATCCTGAGACGGCCATTGGGAACCAGACGGGTCAGGGCTGATAGGCGACCTATGTGACATAACCAAAGCAGGGCTGGAAGCTCTTCTCATCTGAGGAAGGGTCCTACTACCTTCCTCAGCCGCTGTACTCAAGTCGTCTGATGGGAAGACTTTCTGCTGATCAGTGTCCATGATCATAACTAGGTATACCAGTCTTTGAGAGGGGAGCAGGGATGACTTCGAGGTTTACATGATCCCAGGTCTTGGCAAAATACTAGAAGTCTGTCTCAGTGCAGAAGAAGGGTAGCTACCAAACCTGCTAGAATCAGCCAGTTGTCCAGATACCTGAGGAGACAGATGCCAATTCTGCGAGCCCAAGAGGACACTAGGGCGAACACACTCTTAAAAACCTGGGGTGCCATGGAAAGACCAAAGCTCCGCACCTCGTACTGGTATTGCTTGTTGTAGAGTATGGTCCTTAGATACTTCCCTAAAGACGGAAGGACTCGGATCTGGAAGTATGCGACTATGCGCCCTTGAGATCCAGTGTACAAATTAAGTCCTGAGGTCTTAATGCTTGTCTGACCATCTCTGCTGCCTCCATCTTGAACGAAATTTGGCTGACAAACTTGTTCAAGGTAGAGAGATCGATGACTGGTTTCCAGCCTCCAGACGTCTTTTCCACGATAGGGCTTCGATGCGAGGGTCATAGGGAGAAGGGAGTTCTGGTTCGACTTCCTCCATCTCTTCGCCACCCGCTCGACATCTTCCGGTTCAAACAGAGAACTCCCCTTGAAAGTGGAATTCCTCAGCCTCGTAACCTCGGCTTGTGGGACCTGCCAATGAAACTCTCCAGTATAGAGTCCTGACGATTTAGGATGGTGTTGGCCCACAGGTTAACCATCTGGTGGGAGAGGAACTCTTTATATCTTCCTAGTACCAGGCAATAGAAAGACCTCCATCAACTTCCTGGTGGACTCTTTGAATCAGTCTTCGGTCCTAATCAGGTGACCCACTGACCCCAACCAAAGGTTCAACCATGAAGTAGTTTGCACAAAATACTTCGTAACTTTCTCCTGGTTGATGACCTCTGAAGCCGAGAAGAAGAAAGACTCCTCTGGTCAATTTCTCTAAAGACTGGTCCAGAGGCAGGACTGTAAGAATACCTCCTTTGCTGCACAAAAGGCAGCAGGAAGAATTTCGAGGAAGAGCCTCAAAGGAGGGAGCTGGAAGAGTGATCTGCGATAGTGCCTTCCTCCAGGCCGATCTTAAAACTCCTTGGACAAGGGCAAATCTGCACTGGCCTTCCCAGGTCTCAGAGTGCCATAGACGGGGTCCAAGTCTATGTCTTTACCCTCACGAGGGGCTGCCGATGGGTTGGACAAGCCGTTAATGGACCTAATGCAGGCCATTACCTGCCAGAAGGCATGCTCAGACACTTCCTGCTCTGCTTCCGTCTATTTCCTGCTAGCAGCTCTAGGGAAATGGTCGTACTCAAAATCAAAATAGTCATCCACCTCCGAGCTATCACACACAGGAGCTCAGGGTGGGTCGAAGTCGTTAGGATAGGACGCTGAAAGAACTTTTCCCGATGTCCCAGCTAAAGGAGAGGAGGCTCTTTGCAGCCTCTCTTACCAAGGTCCAGATGCTCTTGCTGAAGACCTCAGGACTATCTTTTAGTCCTTCGGTTCTTTGCGAGGAGGGAGGAATTCCTCCAGAAGAGAAGGCTTGGAGACTGTCTCCTTCCTGGAAGGATGTTTTTCCTCTCTTGGAGGAGGAATAACATCCTGTCAAGTGGTTGTCTTTACGGCTGGACAGAGTTCTGGAGGGACTATCTCAACCAAGCGAAAAGCAAAGAGGGTGCTCAGCCCAGTCACGTGAGTAAGCGGGGGTAGCCGGCTACCCCCTACTCCTCCCGCTAATTAGCGGGTTGGGTAGTTATCCTTCACTAAATGTTTTAAGGCTCATCTTCCAGCTTCACTAAAAGTAATATCCCTATAAATAACGAGGATTTGTAAGAGTGACTGATCAATCAAGTGTTCTTACCCACAATACACCAGAATTAAGCATTTTTGCCAACAATACAACAAGAAAAAACTACAACCTAGCCGGATGCTCTCACCGCACAATAACATTAACATGTCATAATGTATTATGAAAAATTCAAAGTAACCAACATGTACCATACTGTATATCGGTATACAGTACTTTATCTTCATAAAACTTGTACATAGTAAATTTTCCATAAGATTTCTGAATATGCACTAATCCTGAGCTAAGTACATGGATAATTTGGCCATTTAGAATGCTTACATAAACTCATTTAGTTTAAAATCCTTTTATTCCACCTTCAATTTCTAATGACATTCTTTACCCTTTTAGGTATCCATCAAATTAAGAGGAAGGTAGAGGTTAATGGGTGGCAGGAGTGCCAGCTGCAATTTTTTATCATCATGTTGATCTGGTTTAATTATATTATAATGTCTACTTCATCTAAATGCACACCAATATTAATGTAATAGCCTTTCAAAGCATGGCTTTTTGTAAGCATACCTAAAGATTTGGCTATAAAATAAAATATCCTATATCACAACCAGACTACAGATGATCTAATAATTTAGAATATAAAAAAAAAAACATTTTGGCAAGGAGCGCGCAAAATAAAAAAAAAATGCATAAAACAAGACAAACCTTGACACAAGACCACCATTCCCATTTTATAAGCCAAGATTATATTTCATAATATGCAAGACATTAATTAATACTAACCTTTTAGGAGCTTGAATTTCAAGTTGCAAACAAAAAATCAAATCTACAAAAAGTGTAAACTTGCACTTTGTACTCACCGCTCCTGAAAAAAAAAAAAAAAAAAAAAAGTTTCAACTTCAGGTACAGCTAAATACAGTAGAAATCAAACTGTTATAAAACATCAAAATAAGAATTATAGAAAAATAAATGTACTAACAACTATAGAAAACTAAAAAATCAGTTATGGTCTATTGCTAACTTGTAGCATTCTGCTTTTTAATCCAAGGTTGTAACTTAGCAAGTACAGGAGATCATAGAGTTAGAAAAGAGATCTAATCTTATGATGCGTTTTAGGTCAATTTTCATAAGTTGGATTTATATATATAACATACTGCATGTACATACATATACTTTGTATAGGCACCATACAATAGTTAAAAAATTCCTATTTAGGGGGTAATTCTTATCTTCCCTAACTATACAGCCCTGAGTTTCTTATCATCATCATCATCATTATTATTATTATTATTACTTGCTAAGCTACAACCTAGCTGGAAAAGCAGGATGCAAATAAGCCCTAAAGCTCCAACAGGGGAAAATAGCACAGTGAGGAAAGGAAATACAAGGAACTACAAGAGAAGTTTAAGAACAATAACATTAAAATAAATCTTTAATATATAAACAATAAAAACTTCAAAATAACAAGAGGAAGAGAAACGAGATAGAATAATGTGCTCAAGTATACCCTCAAGTAAGAGACCTCTAACCCAAGACAGTGGAAGACTATGGTACAGAGGCTGTGGCACTACACAATGGTTTGATTTTGGAGTGTCTTCTAGAAGAGCTGCTTACTATAGCTAGTCTCTGCTTACTATAGCTAGTCTCTATTCCACCCTTACCAAGAAGAACGAGCCACTGAGAAATTAAAAGGGCAATAGTTAACCCCTTGAGCACAGAAAAATTGTTTGGTAATCTCTGTGTTGTCAGGTGTATGAGGAAAGAGGAAAATGTTGTAAAGAATAGGACAGACTATTGTGTGTGTCGGAAAAGATGAAAGGAGCCGTAACCAGAGAGAGGGATCCAATGTAGTACCGTCTGGCCAGTCAAAGGAACCAATAACTCTAGCGGTAGTATTATCACGATCCCCAAACAAACTTGTTCATGTTTGGAAGGTTCAAGACTGGTCTCCTGTCCACCAACGTTAACCTCCTGGAGGTGAAATCAGGAGAGCACACTTACACGCATGCTGAGGTACAGGAGTATGATCCAGAGCGCCCTTTTGCCGCATGATCCGAACCTCTGCCTGGAGGGCTTCCGGACACCACCCTTCTGCCCCGACATGAACCTCTGCCGGGAGGCTTCCGGGCAACACCCTTCTGCCCCCTGACCTGAACCTCAGCCAGGAAGGCTTCCGGGTAGCAGTCTTCTGCCACCTATCCTGAACCTCTGCCTGGAGGGCTTCCGGACAGCACCCCTCTGCCGCATGAAATGAACCTCTGCCTGGAGGGCTTCCAGACAGCACCCCTCTGCCGCATGACATGAACCTCTGCCTGGAGGGCTTCCAGACAGCACCCCTCTGCTGCATGACCTGAACCTCTGCCCGGAGGCCTTCTGGACAGCATCCCTCTGCCACATGACCTGAACTTCTGCCTGGAGTGGAAGGCAGACTAGGTCAAATGGTGATATCAGATGAAGGGGAGCGGGTAAACGGGGGGCGGCACCCCAGCCCGAACGGGGGCCGGGCGGCAACCCGGCCCGAACGGGGCCCTGGCGGCAACCCGGCCCGAACGGGGCCCTGGCGGCAACCCGGCCCGAACGGGGGCCTGGCGGCAACCCGGCCCGAACGGGGGCCTGGCGGAAACCCATCCCGAACGGGGGCCTGGCGGAAACCCATCCCGAACGGGGGCCTGGCGGAAACCCAGCCCAAAATGGGGGCCTGGCGGCAACCCAGCTCGTACCGGGGGGGGGGGGTCCAAAAGGGGTGAACGTGGGGGAACCCGGTCCAAAAGGGGTGAACGTGGGGGAACCCGGTCCAAAAGGGGTGAACGTGGGGGAACCCGGTCCAAAAGGGGTGAACGTGGGGGAACCCGGTCCAAAAGGGGTGAACGTGGAGGAACCCGGTCCAAAAGGGGTGAACGTGGAGGAACCCGGTCCAAAAGGGGTGAACATGGGGGAACCGGCACAAAGAGGTGAACGGGGGGGGGGGGGGGGGCGCGCACGACACGGCCCTAAACGGGTGAACAGGTGGCAGAACCTGTCCTGAAACTTTGAATGGTCCTCATGCAGGCCAAGACCTGCCACAAGGCATGCTCCGATTTCTCCTGATCTGCCTCTGATAGCTTCGGACTTTCACATCTAGGAAGATGTCATCAATCTCGAGACATCATCTAGGAGTGGGTCGAGGTCGTCCACTGGCAATAGGTGTCACATGCTGAAACCCCAGCAGGGTTCAAAGATAAGTCGTCTAGGATCTTCCTGGGAAGGCCTTGATACCCTTCCCGAGGACTTGGGTAGTCATGGCGACCTTCAGTTTCTTCTGAGGAGGAAAGATTTCTTCCACGAGTGAAGGTCGTGAACTGTCATTCCTACAAGTCTTCTGCTGATGGAGAGATTCTCTCTCGTAAGGGTTTGGAAACGGGTCACTGTTCTGATGGTACTCACTCAAAAGGAGAAGGGCAGAAAGCGCTCACCAAAGACTTCTCTAGGAGGGAGAGACTCTTGGCTTGCAAAACGACAGTGAGAGCCTACTCGTGGAGAAATGGGGACGACAATGCCAAGGCTCAACTCCTAAGTCTGTACCGGTGTCAGCTTCCGGGACGAGTACTGCCGTTCAGCTACTCATAGTGCCCTCTTGAGGGAAGAGATAGAAGGTGCCAGGGGCTCGAAGAGGAGGAACCAAGAATTTACGCCTAGGGTCAGCTGCAGGAGAGGAGGACTTTTCCAGCAGAATCCTAGGAGTACTGGCAGTTGAAGAGATGGAAAACCTTCCACAAAAGATTGTTGGACTGCTCTAACCAGGGCACTGAACCACTGCAGCACTGGGTGAAAGGTCCCCCGAGAGGATCGAAGCCAAGGTTTTCTGATAAGGCAAGACATTCATGCCTGGATCGAGTGACCAGACCGAATAAGAGGCAGACAGCTGTGACTTCTAAGGTTCTACCTTGCGGGGAAATGGAACAAGGAGGCTTGCCTGTTTGGGGATCATCTTATGTTCCCTAAAGGTAGGCTCTTCCCAAAGAGGGGATCGTCGGGGGTTCATCTTTCTGGCGAGATGTTCTCAGGGACCAGCGATCGTGGGTAGGTCACGGGACACAGACATGCTCTACAGGGGAACAGCGATCTAACTCACATTCATTGCTTGCGGGACAGAGAACAAGAGAAAGAACCTCTTCGAGGTGCTGGCGAGTGCCAATGACCCGACTAACGACAAGAAGCAGAATGTCTAGACGATTGTCTTCGATCTAAAGATCGCCTACGGTCTGGCGAATGACTGTTCTGGCTAACGATGGTTAATTGGCAAATGCCTAGCAGCAGGTGAGCAGCAAGTCGCAAGAGAACTAAGCAAGGCTGGAGAGCAGCAAACAGGTGTCAATTGAAGAGCTGCTGTTGATCCACGCGTAGCTGGTGAACGGCGAGCAACAGGAGAATGACGTAACAACTGAACGTTTAGTAAGAGGACATCAATGAGTTGTTGATGAACGAAGAGCTGGTGGAGAACGACAAACCATCAACAATCTGCAAGAAGCCGGAGAATGATGGACAGCCGGAGGTTGAAGTCACAGGTGAATGACAAGAAGTTAGAGGACTGCGAACAGTTGGCGAACAACAAGCTGCAGGAGCAGGTGATGAGAGGTTGGAGAGCGACGGTGGACAGGCAAAAGCCGCAAGCCTGGCTAACTGCGATTCTGGGGAGAGTCCGATAAGGCAGGCGAAGGTCAGGAACCTGAAGGATATCGGCAAGGCTGACGAGATTTTTCATGAAGACTATTTCTAGGAGAAAGATGCGCCCGAGGTGATAAGTGATGAGGAGTGGGCAAGTGGTGAGCTCCTGGAGAGTGACGAGGCTTTGAGGGGGATTGCCCAACAGGTGCAGGAGGAGAGCCAGGGACGTCTCATGGCCAGAGAGAGGTAGAGAAAGTCTGAAGCATCAAGGATGATCTTCCGAAGGGGAGCTAATGAGCAGGAACAGGAAGATGTCTAGAAGACCTAGGGGGGTCTAAGGGGGATCTTACTCTAGAATGAGAGATGCCCACACACTGAAGAGACCTGCCTCGGACTTGGCTCCGCCCCAACGGAAGAGTAAGCTCAGCATGGGGAAAAGCGTAGTCTATGGCGACGAAACTGCAACTGCTGCGATGCGACGTAGCTACTTGCAATTCTCCCCGCAAGTGGGAAGGATGGTAGACAGATGATGATGATGGGAAGTTTTTCCTCAGAAGGGAGAGCAGTCCAACACCTGGGAAGTTTATTTCTCCCTAGGAAGGTCTACAACCCCTAAAGGCATACTTCGGCACAGTGCTCTCTGCTTCCCGTTAACACACATTGTTCAAGTTGACGGTCTATATCAAGCGCTATCTGTGAAACATGGCCAAAGTTAGTTCCTTGGTTCACCCCTAAGGGATCACCCTACTAGAACACCTGAAGCAGCTCAGTATACCATTGCTCTCGTTCCTATGCCCTCTTGGAAGGGACCTCATCTTCGTAAGGGAGAAGTCGAAGTCAGCCTGCTGATCAGGAGCTGCCACAGGAGACTGAGAACAGACTGACAGCGCAGGGGTAGCTGACAATGTTACAAGGAGGGGAGCAGCAGCAGCAAAAAAAAAAAAAAAAAAAAAAAAAAAAAAAAAAAATTGAAATGAACTAATTCACCAGACATGACTAACTACTAGGGAAAACCACTCAACCCGACAACGGGAAAAGGGTTCCCCGTGGGAGAGCGGACAACCTAAAGGTTATGCACTCCCTCTGTTGGCTAAGAATGGCCGTTGACCCATCGTCGCTTGGAGAGCAGAGTCGACGGCCGAAAGGCCGTTGACCCATCACCCCTTGGAGTGCAGAGTCGAAAGCTGAAAAGTTCAACTAACAAACGGTTCTTATTTCAACTTAATTAATGAAGAAAACCATTCGGGAGCCGAACTTAACCCGAGAATGGGAAAGGTCTTTGCCCGAAAAAGGATCTGCTGGCCGCCTGCATAACAAGAAAGAGTGGCGTTGTTAGCAAGAAAGAGCAAGACCAAAGTCAAACTCTGTGAAAGCTGCTAGCAGTTTCCTCCACGGACTCATAAGGGCGGAGAGCAAAGTTTACATCTGAACAGAAGAGTATCCAAACGATGACGATTCTCCTGTGGCGGATGCAGAGTCCCCTGAGGTATAGGCAGAGTAACAAGACCGACCGCCAGCCTATGGGGCTGTACGTTGTCCAAGGGGTGAAGTTGTAAGAGAAGGTTCTTTGACCTTGAGAACATGCCACACTACGCTGTCATGCAAACAGCAACATTCACTGTAAAGAAAAGCCTGGAAATTTACAGTATATAAAAACATTAAGAATACTTTAAAACAAAATGACTAAGAAATTAAAACAAAGATTGATAAAAGCAAGTCAAATGGCCAGTAAGTTGGAGTGGCAAGAGCGAAGTCTCTCTCCCCATTCAAAAGTAAAGTGGGGTTCACAGTCCAGATGTGTAAGAGGGTAGCTACTATTGGCTCCCCCTAACTAGCGGGTGGGTAGTTTACCCTCGCTAAAAGTATAATGGCTTGTCTTTCAGCTTCACTGAAAGTAACATCTATAAATAGCGTTGGTTTGTATCAATGATGGAACAATTGTATTTTTCCTATCAATAAAAACCTGTAGTTATTTATAAGGGATATTAGTTTTGGCGAAGCTGAAAGACGAGCCATTAGACTCTTAGCGAGGGTTAACCACCCCGCCCATAATTTTGCAGGGGGAGAAGAGGAGTCAGTAGCTACCCCACTCACTCGCACACCTGAGCAGTGAATCCATTTTGCTTGGAGGTAGGACTTCAAGGGGGAAACTGGTGCTGTCAGGCCAATTTGTCTAAATATAACAAATTTGGAGGTAATTCTAATGATACAAACCTTAGCTCATTAACAGGGTATTACTTTCCACGAAGCTGAAAGGACGAGCCATTAAAATTTAGCGAGGGTTATCTACTCATCCTACTAGTTAGCGGGAAGTAGGAGGGGGTAGCTTGCTAACTCGCCCACTCAAACACCTGTGATTGAGCTCACTTTGCCTTGAGGTAGGACCTCAAGGGGGACTGGGTTGGTGGGCAAGTCTGTTTAAATAGCTAAGGTTTGTATCCTAAGGAAAAGTACAAATTACCTCCGAATTTGTCCTTTGTTCCGTAACTGGAATACAAACAAACGCTATTAAATAGGAGTAACTCACCCCTTAGGAGGATGGATGTGCCTGCCAATCTGGCTTTTTGGCCTTACCCGGGGTACTCCCTATTGTGCCGAGATAAGAGCGACAATAAGGAGACCCTAACACCTCGCTAAACCTGCTAAGCATGGTCTGCGGCCTACGCAAGATGTGTGTGGTGAGAAACTAGCATTGCGACTGTTAAGGTAAAGATTATTCCGAGACTTGCAGGGAATAACTGAGGAGACCGAGACATTCCCAATACCACCTCGCCAGGGTATGGGGGCACAACAGTATTGGGACAATACTAGGATACACAGGGGAGCAATGGTTTACCTGCAGAAGTGTGAGGTCAGCTTGTGCAGAGAACCCAGGATGCTGATTTCCCAAAGAGGGGAGGATGAAGAAGAGTGAAAGAGCCAAACTTTCCCTTTCATTCACTCAGACTAAAACCCGGGTAACCAATGCTCCCAACCTTCTGATCCTTGACCATTAAAGAGCTTGAGGTACTAAACCAGCTGTTGTGCATCTATCACAGGACCGATAGAAAACGTATCGAGGTTCCTGTGTGTCACGCCTTGCAGGTAGTGGACGGTGAACGTAGTTTGGAGTTTTCCACTCGTCCACTTGCAATACCTGCATCACAGAGTAGTTCTTGAAGGCCAGAGGCATAGCTATGCCCCTGACATCGTTGGCCCTGGGATGGCGGGCTGGAGGAGGATCAAGATTTAAAGCAAGGTCAGTGACCCTGTGAATCCAAGTGGAGATAAGTATTTTACGTAATCCTCCTCTTGTTTCTGCCCATGCTGACAATCAGTGAGGGAGCTCTGGGCCGAGCTGCTCCTGATCTCTTGAGGTAGTACCTCAAACAGTTTACTGGGCATAGTAACAGTTGATTGGGTCGACAATTACAGAGCGGAGACTCGTTATCCGGAAGGAGTCAAATCAAGGATCCGAAACCTGGATTCTGAGTCTAGGCATCAAGCTCAGGGACGAAACTGAAGCTTACCTCTACCCATCCTCTTCAATGGGCGACATCAAACAAAAAATCATGAGGTTCGCTAACTCGTTTAGCTGAGGCAGAGGCAAGTAGGAACACCGTCTTCCAGGTAAGAAGGCAAACTGTTGCCTGTCATAATGGTTCGTACGGGAATCCCTCTAGGGACCAAAGAAAAACCACGTGCCATGGGGGAGGTCTCACTTCTGACTGAGGACAGGTAAGTTCACAGGATAGAACTTCTAAAGATTAGGAATACCCATTCCCTTGTTTAAAGGCAAGACTCAAGGTTGAGCAATAGCCTTTAACATCTGAAACCGAAAGATGCATTTCCTCCCTCAATACACGAGAAATTCCGCTGTTGCTGGAATAGTGGTATTGAATGGATTGAGACCCCTTCAGTATCAGCAACCATGGAAGATGTTCCACTTCACCTGGTAGAATGAAGTTGTTAACCTACGCAGCTATCTAGACATCCCCTTTCGAGACTTGTTGCGAAAAAACCTCAGAGAGGAAATGTTGGTTAGTCTCCAGGCGTGAAGACATAGCGAAGCTACTGCCTTGTGGAAAAGTTGACATGTAGTTGTCTGAGTATATGTCGTGGATGAAGTTCTCTTAGGGGCTCCGTCAGGAGCAGCAGAAGGTCCGGGAACCATTCCGCATGATACCATAGAGTTACGAGGGTCATTAACAGATTGACCAATGTTCTTGTCTTGTTGAGTACCATATTCTTCTCATCAGATAGAATGGTGGGAATGCGTACACATCGGTGTTGTCCCACCGCTGTCGGAATGCATCTTGTCAGAAAGCCTTGGGATCTGAGACTAGGGAGCAGTCCAATGGGAGCCTGAAGTTCGTGGCCTTTGCGAACAGGTCCACAATCGGGGAACTCCCACAAAGTCCGGACTTTGTTGGCTACTAGATGATCCAAAGACCATTCGGAACCCACTATCTGAGATGCTCTGCTCAGATTGTCGGCAAGCACTTTCCTCTTACCAGGAATGAAGCGAGCAGATAGCAAGTGTCCATCTCATCTCAGTATCTCTACTACTAGATGGGATAGGGGCTGCAAAAAAGTACCTCCTTGCTCCTTGATGTTAGCTACTACCGTGGTGTTGTCGCTCATCACCAACACTGAGTGAACTGCCAGGTGGTGGAACTCTTGAAGCCCAGAAAACCGGCGTTCATCTCCAGTAGATTAATGTGAAGGAACTATTCAGACTCTACCCAAAGGTCTGAGGCCGTAAGGTGCCGCACATGGGACCCCCACCCTTCTTTTGATGCATCCGAGAACAGCATCAAATCAGGAGGGGGGATGAGAATATCGACACCTTTCAGCAGATTCTCGTCTGCCAGCCACCATTCGAGATCAGTCTTTTCCTTTGATCCCATGGGAATCAGGTTGTCCGGGGAATCAAAAGCCTGATTCCAGTTGAACTTCAGACGCCACTGGAGAGATCGAATCGTGAGGCAACCGATGGGAATTGGAAACAAGACAGGCCAAGGATGATAGATGTCCGAGGAGACATGGCCCCTTCTGGGATGGGAGATCTTCTCATTTGAGTAAAGGCCTTGTGACTTTCCTCAGCCTTGCTATCCTGTCTGATGGGGAGGTTTTATGATGTTTGGTGTCTATTACCATGACCAGGTATACCAGTCTGAGTGGAAAGCAGGGAAGACTTCTCAAGATCACCTTGATCTCCAGATATTGGCAAAGTCTCAGAAGTTTGTCTCTGCGCTGAAGAAGGGTTGCCACCGCCTCTGCTAGTATTAGCAAGTCGTCCCGGTAAAGTAGAGACAAATGAACCTGTGAGCCCAAGATGACACAGGGCAAACACTTGAAGACCTGAGGTGCTGTGGAAAGGCCGAAACACAGCACCTTGAACTGGTATGACTTGCTGTTGACGTTGAAACTCATACTTCCTTAAGACGGATGGATTGGGATCGGGAAGTGTGTGTCCTTTAGATCCAGTGTACACATGAAGTCCTGTGGACTTCTCACTAGACTGACCATGTCTGCTGGCCCCATACTGAGAGATCAGCGACTGGTCTCCAGACACCTTTTCCGCAAGAAAGAGTCTACTGAAGAAGCCTGAGGAACCATCGAGGACCTCCTAGATAGGGCCTTTCTCCATCCACATCTGGACTTCGGCCCTGCTCCTTTGATGATCCCATCACAAAGGAGCTCATAAACAGTGGCTTCTTGGTCAGTGGAGGGAGAGATGAAAAGAATGGGACGCGATACCCTGAATGAATCACTGAGATCATCCAAGGTTCGGCCTAGAACTGCATCCACCTGGTCCAGCAGCTTTGCAGGAATCACCCTACTGGTGGACAAGCAGGAAGATGACCTCTCCTAGCGTTTACGGTTTCTACCGCTACCTCTGAAGTATTTCTCCACGATTGAACTTGTTGCCTTTCCCGTAAGGGCTTCTAAAACTCATTCGTTTTCCAAACTTCTACCATTTTAATAGATGATGGTTTTGTATGGCTGGTCTTGGAAGGGCTGGAGGTCTGTAGTGCCAATCTGTAAGGGCCCTAAGAAGGAGGGAATCCGTGTTGGACTTTCTTCATCTCTCCGCAGCCTGCTTTCCTTGGCTCGAAGAGGAAGAACTACTCCATGGAGGAGTTTCGGAGCCTAGAGATCCCGGGAGACTGAGGCCAAGGTAGGTAACCAGAGGAGACAGGATGGACAGTTTCTTCCGAAGAAGAAGATCGAGAAGGCGAAGAGATGAAAGGACTCTTGCTACCGACCAACAAATGTACGAGCGCAGGATCAGCAGGCTCATCAACAGCAAGCCTCCAATAGGAGTCTAAGCGGGACCCTTTACTGGGAAGGGAAACACACAGACGTGCCAGGAGCAGCTGGCAGACGACTCTACGCAAAAAAACGCGGGCTCGATCAATAACGCCGAGTGAGAGGCATGACTGTCAATCAACAACTCTCGGGACGGCGATTCCCGAACTGCTGGAAGTTTCAGAATGGTGTTAGCTCACAAGGCCACCACCTGGAGGGCCAGAAAGTCACTGGAGCAGGTGCCAGAGAGAAGGAAGGTCTCCAAAGCCTTCCTGGTACAACCAAGAACAATTGTGACCTGCAAGCAGGCGATAGTCGAGCTTGCGATCGGCAAGCTGACTATCAGATAGTTGCAAATAGGAGAGCCGGGGAATGGCGAGCAGTTGAATGGTCTAATTGCGAGGTAGCGATCGACGAGCGGAAATCTGAGACAACGTTCAGCGAGCTGGCAATTGGCAATCTGTTAGTTGGAAAAAAGTAGTATGGTTCAACGATGGTGAGTTGCCAAACAGCTAGCTGGCGATCGGCTAGCTGGCGATCGGCGAGATGGCAATCGGCGAGATGGCGATCAGCGATCGGCGAGATGGCAATCGGCGAGATGGCGAGATGGCGATCAGCGATCGGCGAGATGGCGATCGGCGAGATGGCGATCGGCGAGATGGCGATCGGCGAGATGGCGATCGGCGAGATGGCGATCGGCGAGATGGCGATCGGCGAGATGGCGATCGGCAAGATGGCGATCGGCGATCGGCGAGATGGCGATCGGCGAGACAAGACTGGAGATCGACGATTAGTGAAAGACGACTAACAATCGGCGATCAAAAAACCAACGATTTGTGATTGGTGATAGGCGATCAGCGAGACTAGAGATAGACGATCGGTGAAAGACGCGCAAGCAATCGGCGATCGGCAAGCTGACAATTGCCGCGACATAACCTCAGTTGTCGATGGCAGGTCGGGAAACCCAAAGATTCAATGCTCAATGGCGAGCTACGAACACCAGTTCGATGGCGAGACTGAGAGGAGTATTGGACAGGCAAATGTCGCAAGGCTAGCAAACAGGAAGTCCGAGGAGAGTCCGGCGAGACAGACAAGACTCGTCCCGCTGACTATATTTGACAAAGACAATAGTAGAGGAGTGGCCGAATGACAAGGTCCTTGATGATCCTCTGAAGGGGATCGTTCAGCGGATGTCAACAACGACCCAAAAAGAAATCTCTTTACCAAAGTCGAAAGAGAGGGTCTGATGCGAGACAGAAGACTATTAACTCGGCGAGCTCGCCAATGACGATGATGATCCTCTGCAGGAAGGCTGCTCAGCAGGAATGGTCTCTGGAAGGTCTGCAAAGAGGAGTCTCTATAGCAGGCCTCCGAACAGGTGTCGCTCTCGAACGAAAGAAGTGAACACCTCCTGGAGACACTTCCCTAGAACTTGGTTCCGCCATGACGGAAGAGTCTGTTCAGTATGGGGGGGAGCATAGTCTTTGGCAAAGAAACTTCAACAGCCGATGAGATGAAGCTGTCCGCAATCCTCCCAGCAAGCAGAAAGGCTGCAAGACGAGATGATGAAGAGAAGTTTTCCTTTCCGAACAACTGGGGAGGATAGTTCTCCCTCGGAAGGGAAAGTAGTCCAATCCCTGGAGGCGAACCTCCAGGCAGCACTCATTGCTTCCCATCAACAAGCTTTGTTCAAGTTGAAGATCTGCATAGAGCGCTACCCAAGGAAACATAGCTGGAGCAAGTTCGAAGCTAGCGTGCTGATCAGGAGCTGCTACAGGCGCAGGAGAACAGGAAAGTGACGGCGCAGTGACAGCAGAATCCACAGGAACAAACGGCACTGCTCTTCTACATCAGCTATCTTTGCCGAATAAAGAAATACGGCATCGCTAACCGTGGAAAAATAAAAAATTATTCAAGAAAAACTCCCTCGGGAGGAGCACCCAATCTGCAGACAGAAAAGGTGTCCCCCAAGAGAACAGATGCAAACTAAGGACTGCACACTCCCTTCCCTGGTCAAATTTTCCCAAGTAGGAGAGTGGCAGCTTAAAAAGTATAACTAAACAAGAAGTACAAATAATTCAGTTGGCAACCAAATTCCTCGGGAGAACCACTCAACCCTCCGGCAGGTAGGAGGTTCCCGAGGGGGAGCGGACAAGCCAAGGTCATGCACACCCTCCGCCGGCATGAAAGGACCATCGTCCATAGAAGGAAAGTGGAGTCGAAGCTGAAAAGTTAAAATACAAACAGTTATTTCACTTCATGAAAAAAGCCACTCTGAAGCGTAACCTATTGCACTAACGCGAAAGGCGTTCCCCCAAAAAAGGATTTGCTGGCCACCCACAGTGTGAGCGGCGTTGTCAGTGAGGAAGAACAAGACCAAAGTCAAGCTCTGTGGAGGCTGTAAGCAGGGGGAGGGCGGCGTTAACATCCGAACAGAGGAGTCTCCAAACTATGACGACTCCACTGCAGCAGAAGTCGTCACTCGGAAGGCCACCCGCCTACGAGATGTCCATTGTCCAAGGGAGGAAGAACCTGGCACACTACGCTGTCACACAAACAGCAACATTCACTGTATAGAAAAGCTTAAAATATATATAAAAACATTACGAGAAGGTTTTCATTTGCATAAAAAGAAAAAATAAGATTAAGAAAACAAGTCAAATGGCTGGCAAGTTGGAGAGGGAAGAAAACGTCTTTCTCCCCGAGCCAAAAGCAAAGTGGTTTCACAACCCAGTTGTGAGAGCGAGCAGGGTAGTTACTACCCTGCCTAACTAGCAGGTGGATAGTTACCTGTTGCTAAAAGTCTAATGGATCGTCTTTCAGCTTCGCTGAAAATGTTATCCCCTAAAAATAGCATTGGTTTGTATTAGTGATGGAACAAACGGGAATTTACAAAGGTGTTCACTACGTTAGGTGTACCTAGAAAAAACTTGGCTATAGCATACATAGAACTATAATGGCAACTATTACACTTCATTAAGCTAGGCTCCATAACACATCCAACTAGTAATGGAAGAACAAAAGGACTGAGGAGTTCTCTTAAGAAAACAGATTGTGTCACAAAACTGCCACAAATACCACCATTATTTATCGATATGCCAGTAAATTTTCCCTGCCAAAAAACCTGATTCCCACCAAGTGGTCTCCATCACTGAGGGATATATTAAGGTACTGTTTATCTTATAAACTTTACTTGCGTCGAAAATAAAAGTAATTTTCACACTAGAACTATAGTTTTTTCGGATCTTTCCGGTTTCAATGCCACAAAAACTATGCAACCAAAGTACACTTTTCTAAAGCAGTTTTTTATGCTTTTCATCGCGAAAGGAAAAATAAAGTTATGGCCAGTTAAAGATGGTTATTTCCAATGCATTTGTTAAGAAACCAAGTAATGTATTAGCCATGATGCAGTTGTGGACTAAAACAACTATCTAAGAGAAGTTAACATCGAGACCTAACCTAACCTTCTACCCCTATGGGTATTATTACAGTTTCATCCATTATGAGAAATCTATTATAATAATATATTTCCCTAGTAAAGCACGTGATAACAAAATACTTCCTCTCAATACATTATAGTCGCTAATGCATACTTACAGAGAAAAAACTATTTCAGGTATTGAAGGTCTTGACTTTTTCTAAGTTTAGTGTATATCTTTCCATGGGCACGCAAGGTACCTCTTGTTAGTTTGTATATCTGTTTTCATCCTACTTGGCTCCTCCCCATTGCGTAATGTGACAATATTTGCTTGAATGCGCATTTGCTCCTCCCACTAATGCCGCTCCTCCAATCAAAATACTACTGGGATCTTTTCAAGGGTTATTATTGGAAGATTCATTTTGTCTTATTCTTGTTTCAAGGATCTGTTTTTCGTGCAATATAACATTGTAACCGATAGTATTTTGTTTTTTTCCTATTTCATTATGGGAGAAACTCCTGATTGTCGTTTGTTTTTGGGTTGGAAACCTGCCGGTTCAGTCTTCTCGTTACTTAACTGTCATGGATCCTCCGGTGCAGGTGTGCGATATATGTCGCTATTCTTATTTTGAGTGATCGGCCGATTTCATGGAAATTATAATGGTACCCCAGAGGTTGTGAATCGGTTTCTTAGAGAGCATTTAGTATTACCTATAAGTGTTAAGTGTGCTAAATGTGATTCACCTTTACTTTTCCGTGAAGATAGACATGTGTGGTATTGTACAAAATCAGTGAAAATACCTAAAACGAAGAAAAGACGTTTGTGTAATTATAGTGTTAGTGACTATAAGGGAACTTTTCTTCACGGGTCCCACCTTCCCCCGTGGAAATTAATTTTATTTGTCAATCACTGGTTGCATAAGTGTTGGGACCACCATTTTGTTATTAAGGGCCTTAGTATATCTCCTACTAGTGTAGACTGGAGAAGCTTTTGTTCAGAAGTGACTGAATATAGTTTTGATAACCAAGAGGCTATTGGTGGTGATGGTGTACTCGTTGAGATTGACGAATCTCATTTTGGAAAACGGAAGTATGACCGTGGAAGGCCTCTGAGTGACATATGGGTGTTCGGGGGTATTGAGAGGCAGTCCAAAAAAACATTTATTGTGCCTTTAATCGACCCATTACCACGGAAGCGTGATGCAGCTACCCTCATCCCTTTAATTCAGAAGTACATTAAACGGGGCAGCATTGTTGTTAGTGATAGTGGCGGGCTTATAACTCTCTGCAGTCTCTCGGATACGATCACCGTACTGTAAACCATTCAGAACATTTTGTGGATCCTTCAAACCCCGACACCCATACCCAAAACATTGAACGTCTTTGGCGGGAGCTGAAGGAATGGATACAACGGCCTGGTAACCGTTGTGAATACTTCAGGCAGTATTTGTCAAGTTTTATTTTTATACACAAATACCCTGAGGAGGAGCTGCTCCATCATATTTTTATTACGGCCAGCCAACTGTATCCTCCACAATCTGAGGCACAACGTGTTCCAGTAGCTATTGATGATTCAGAAGAGGGTCAACCACAACCTTCCACATCATCATCGTCAGGTTCCATTTAAGGTAAGAAGTGACTCAACAAAATATATATTTAAATTTAGCCCGGGGTAAAGGGGGGGGGGGTCGCACCTAGGCTAGGTTAGGTGGGTTTATTAGGTTCGGTAGTGCCCTGAAAATCACTGTGGCCTTAAGGGGGGGTTGCAGGGGGGGCGGAGGCCCCCCCCGGTAGGGCTAGGTAGGGGTATAGAGGGAGGGGTGGTGGAACATTAATTATTGCAGATATCATTTGACGCCCCCCCCCACCCAAAACACCGGTTCCCACCTGGTGTCCCCCATAATTGTTGGGATAAAGTAGGGTATTTCTGCATTACAACATAATATGAAACAAAAACAATAAAAATACTGTTACAAAAACTGATTTTTCTGGAAAATAGTTGTTTTAACTCCATAGTAAATCTCTAAAACGGATGGTTTGCGGTCAAATTAAAGGTTAAATTCGTTGGAACTACACTATTTCTGATGCAACAAATATATTTTTATTCCAGTTTCCACATAATGGATGAAACTGTAAATTTACCAACCTATGTTTTTTTTTTTAAGTACTTAACATACATAGGAAATAAACACCTTTAAATAGCCATAACTTCTCGAAAAAAAAAATTACATTTTCGAAAAAAGCATAAAAAACCGCATTAGAAAAGCGTAATTTGGTTTCATAGTTTTTACGGGAATGAAACCGAAAAAGCCCGTTTTCTTTTCTAGATAGAACTGCATTCCTTTATTTGTAAACCTTTTTCCGTGTTTTTCTATAACAATACCAAATACTATAAGTTAGGTCTAGGCTAACACAGTAACAAGAAAGTAAGAACCAAAAATTAAAAGTAACAAGTAAAAATAACCAAAAATAATATACAAAAAGAAAAAAAAATACCTTTTGAAACTTGCTATCCACCAGGTCCACAATATCCTTTCTACAACGGACAGACCTTCATGTATAGCAACTGGCAACATTAGTCGTCACGCTCACTCTTTATCGCACTAATACAACCTTGCACACTACACAATAGGCGTAAACTTGCTAATTTCCAACGTCATCAAGTAACCGTAAACGATATATGAGATTCCACCGTTGACGAACAACAATAGGTCACAATACACTAAGTCAGTAGACGTCACTAACAAGCAGCTCAATTCAATATACAACGCAGTGTTGCCAGATGGGTTAGTCTAAATATCCCCAAAACTCATGATAAAACATCCCCAAAACAACCCAAAAATCCCCATTTCTACAAATATATTTTCTTTTGATCATGAAAGCTTTACTAATATAGAAATTACTCACTATACTTCATATGGGTGCAAGTAAACTAATTGCAACAATATAAATGTTTACTCGTCTTTGTTTTTTCTTCATAAAAATTTGTACAGAATATCCCCATCAGACATTCAAAATCCCCAAATCTAGAGATCATCTCTAAATGTGGCAACACTGATACGACGTTTCCACATCATGGACCAAAAGGTTCAGGAATATATACTCTGGTTCCTTGTTACCTAACTGCTCACTCCGCAAAATACGTTTGCGGCTACTTTATCACACAATAAATAGATGCCAAGCTTCTTTGCTTCTACTTGTTACCAAATTTACTGTCTTTGCTTATTATTACAATTAAGCTTTTCACCTGTACTATAAATAACATAATTAAAAATCTTAATCCTTCATTCTATCCTATTCTTCCTTGCTTTCATCGGTTTTGGCAACCTAGTGTGGTAAATTTGGTATTTTAAATTCTTTCATATGCATTGATCTACTTATGCATGCAACCTGATCACTGCTAGGATTTTGCAGCATACGTACGCTTATGTCTTTTTTCATTAACTGTCCTAATGAGCATGAAAATTAATGTTCTGCATTATTTTTTTCTTCTTTGCATAAGTCACACACATCATCTGAGTATTTTCCCTTGAAATTTCCAGCTAGAGTATATTCAACATTGCCTTCATTATAATGATTGCCTTTTCCATATTCATTTCTCCGATATAAGGCTGTGGGACAGTTACTTCTATGAATCTCAATATTTTCCTCCCTTCCTTCTTTTCCATAATTCCTTCCTTGATTTTTTTTTCAGGACCCTTTCCCCCAACTTCTTATTTCTTCTATGTCCATTCCATATTTACAAGTTTTATTTTCAATGCTCCTACTCCAGCACTTTCCATAGGGGTTCTTCGACTAATCCTCAATCATCTATCTGACTGGTCTCTTTTTATCAGAATTTGTAATGTTATGGAAGAGCATTAATATTTTACATTCTATTCTGAACGCCCGTCTTTGGCAAGACACTGATCATATTACTGTTACTGCAAGTATACATGACTATGTTCAGGGAATCAGGATCAGGTCCAGGAGTTGGTGAGATATATATATATATATATATATATATATATATATATATATATATATATATATATATATATATATATATATATATATATATATATATATGATCTCTTTATTCTTTAATCACTTCCCCTTCAATAAAACATTTCTTATTATCTTCTTTTCTTCTTCACATGACCGTTGCAATTCTTTCATTTGTTTTCTCTTCGCTGAGATCTTGAGAATAAAGCAAGAAATTAGCGAGATCTTCTATCTCTGCTCCGCACAACGGTCACTCTACATTTCCTTACATTTCTTCTTCCATGTCTTTTTCTGTCATTCAATCTTAAACAGTTGGTTCTAGCTATGTTCATAATATCTGAGTCTGGTTTATCATAAAACATTTATCCTCCTACTTAGTCTTTTTTTTTTGTCACACACACATATACATACATATATATATATATATATATATATATATATATATATATATATATATATATATATATATATACTGTATATAATACATATATATATATATATATATATATATATATATATATATATATATATACAGTATAATTTCTGAAATACTTCGTTCTTTCATCTCGTCCTTCCATTTTTACTATCTACTTCTCTAATCTTGGCCTTGATCTCTTCCCTTCCAATTCTCATAAAGGTTCTGTAGTTCATATCCACATTTTCCATCCATTTCCTAGCCTCTTTCATCCATATACCACTTTCATCCGTTTTCGCTTCTTTCAAAACTCCTTTCAACATATTATTTTCCTCCTTTTCTATCACTTTTACGGACCTTAGCTATCCTCCTGCTATCCTAGTCTTCTTATCCTACATCCATATCTCGCCCCCCCCCCCTCCCGCCCCGAAGAATAGCTACGGCTTATAGCTGTGCCCCCCCCCCCCCCCCCCGTTAAATCTTTATACTGTAGTCTTTTTCTTTGCCTACACATACACCAAATAGTTTGGCCTATTTTTTCCCCCATTCTCCCCTGTCCTCATACACCTGACAACACTGAGATTACCAAACTATTATTCTTAAATCGTGGAGTTAATTACTGCACTGTAATTTTTCAGTGGCTATTTTCCTCTTGGCAAGGGTAAAAGAGACTTTCGTCTTTATCTTTGGTAAGAAGCTCTTCTAGGAGATGGACACTCCAAAATCAAACCATTGTTCTCTGGTCTTGGGTGATGCCATTGCCTGTGTACCATGGTCTTCCACGATCTTGGGCTAGAGTTCTCCTGCTTGGGGGTACACTCGGACACTGTTCTATCTTATTTATATTCCTTGTTTTTGTTTTTTGTTTTAATAGTTAATCTATGAAAGCTTTATTCTAATGTTTTTACTGTATTTAAAATGTTTTATTTTAAGTGTTCCTTACTTTTCATATAGTTTATCTATTTCCTTGTTTCCTTTCCTCACTGGCTTATTTTTCCCTGTTGGAGCCCTTGGGCTTATGGCATCCCGCTTTTCCAACTAGGGTTGTAGCTTAGTTAATAATAATAATAATAATAATAATAATAATAATAATAATAATAATAATAATAATAATAATAATAATAATTTGTTTAAAACAGAAAATGCATCATCCACCATTCCTACTTGCCTAAGGGAATTCAGCGGAATAGGATCTGTTGATTAAAGAAAACATTAACGTGCTATTTTCATAAGCCAAGCTTTTCATGCTACTCACGTTATATCTATATTTTTGAGTCATTATATCTTTTCTATTTTAGATTTAGAAAGTTACTAATAACTTTCTAACATTTCCACAATTGATCGTGATTTTGATCCAATATTTATATATAGTCATCATCGTCATCAACCATTACTAGTCCACTGCAGAACAAAGACCTCAGACATGTCATTCCACTTGCGTCCGTTTATGGATTTTCTATGCCAGTCCATCACGCACAGTACTGGAAAATAGGGTGGTAAAAGGTTAAATCATTGGCTCCAAATATGTCAAGCTTCGAGATATCAGCTTAACCCTGCTCACAGAAGTGCTATTTATGTGAGGGATATATCGAGTATCTTGAACAGCAATGATCTTTCAACCGAAGGAAGGGAAATACTTGAAGTACAAATGACACACACCATTATTTTGTCAGTACTTAAGCCCCCACCAACACCATTTAGGTGGGTCATAATTGTCAACCCAAGAAATAAGGCTATAATTGATAATGATAATTTCAACAGCCATAAAACCATATGGGATCGTTGAAGAATGGGCTCTGAACAACAATATGGCAGTTATACACAATGCAAAGGATAAAACATCCTTTATAAAGAAGAGAACATAACCCTGATCTAACTGAAAAAAAAAAAAAAAACTGTTAATGACCCGATCCCAAAATCACAGGATAGATCAATCATTTTAGATATGAAACTAGTTAGCAGGCCTCTTGACTTAAAATCAGACCACGGATCTAATTTTCGAAAGGCCAAATGGGAAGATTTTACGCTACAGCCCGATTCCAGGATCTCCACCTTTGAAACAAGAGCAGAGAATTATGGAGACTTCCAAAAGCTTGTGTGGGAGCTTTCCAGTAAAATATTCTAAGATAAAGGCCGATTCACACGACCCATTTTCTTTCCGACAGGCTGGCCGTCGTTTAAGCAGCGTCTAGCTTTCTTACGTGTATTCAAATGCAACTGTTCACACGACCCGTCAGGCTAACGGCTGCCCTCGGTCGTCAGCCGTCCGAGTCGGATCAGCTCTCTTTCCAAGAAACCTCGGCCGGTTGGATGTTTCGTGTGAACAAGGATCTGTATCGTACCCGTTCGTTTCGTGGCCTACAACCCCGACTTTTCCTCATAGTATAGAAACATAGAAATTAGTTTGTTGTTTACACCATGTATGAGAGGTTAATTGAACTTGTTCAAGGGTATGAGGAGATGTTTGACATGGCAAACAAGATGTATATAAATGATTTACATAAAGAAAAGATATGGAAAATGACTGGAGAGGAATTAAATAAAACAGATGAGTTTATCACAATTTCAATATTTTTGGCATGGAGCATAAAGTATAATGAAGTTGCATAACTTTTTATATCAACACAATTATCAACCAACATCTTATAGTGTTAAAATTATCGTAATTTACTCGGTCCTCACGTAACAGAGTATCCGCGGGTATACGGATAGGGAACGCCTCGTGTGAATGTACAACATTTCGACGGCGGTTAGCCACTGGCCAGCCTGTCAGAAAGAAAACGGGTCGTGTGAATCGGCCTTAATGCGGAAAGACCGTCATCCCTTGCCTACCAGATCTAGGTAATGAGGAGTATGTACAAGCATATAATACAGATCCATTTGCTAAAAATTTTATAAACCTCGTTGAGACCCTAACAGCTTCTGTTAAAAATGGAAGGCTAGAACAATGGCAGGAACTGATATGCAATACAGACATGACCCATAATAGCAAGAAGGCATGGACTACTATAAAGAAAATGAACACTGAGAAAAACCCTCGAACAAGAGTGGCTGCCGTGACATCAGATGAAATGGCAAACCAATTACTACTCAATGGAAAACCACCAAATAAAGAACGAGGATACTTCAAGAAAATGAAGTATAAAATGTACCGCATTATGTGGGAAAGAGATGAAGAATTCAATCTGTTCACCATGGAAGAACTCCAAGAAGCCATGAAATACCTAAAACCTGGCAAAGCAGCTGGACTTGAAGGAATCACAACAGAAATAATACAACACTTCGGTACCAGAACCAGGTCATGGATACTTTCTTTTTTTAATAATTGTACAGTAAGTTTAAATATCCCAAAGATGTGGTGAAGAGCAAGAGTTGTGTCCCTACTAAAACCTGGAAGCAGGAAAAGCTACCGTCCCATTTCTCTCCTATGTATTCTTTACAAATTACATGAACGAATGATAATGGGCAGCATATGCCCTACAGTGGAACAACAACCATCACCAGACCAGGCTGGATTCCGACAAGCGCGATCATGCACTGGTCAAATATTGAACCTCACTCAGTACATCGAAGATGGTTTTGAGGCCACACAAATTACGGGCGCAGTTTTTGTGGATCTGACTGCTGCATATGATACAGTAAATTACAGAATTTTTCTCCTAAAGCTGGCCAAAGTTGTTTTAAACATAAGAATTGTGAAGATCATACAATCATTGCACACAAACTGACACTTCATTGTTGAATTGAATGGCAAGAAGAGCAGATATCGCATGGAGAAAAATGGTCTCTCACAAGAATCTGTTCTAACCCCATTACTTTTTAGCATCTATACAAATCACCTCCCAGAATTTGATAATTTCCGGTTTGTATATGCAGACAACTTGTGTATCGCCACACAAATGCAAGCATTTGAACCTATCAAAAAGAGACTGTCAGCTACTCTTGAACTTCCCATAGAGTACTGTAAATATAACTCCCTTAATGCCAATCCTGGAAATACCCAGGTATGTGTATTCTACCTAAATAACTACCAAGCAAAAAGAAAATTAAACATCTGGAATAACGTAAGACTTGAGCATGCAGACTTTCCTGTATACCTGTTAGCCACATTAGACTGAACCCTCTCTTTTGCAGAACATTTAAGGAAACTGAAGTCTAAAATTGCCACAAGAAACAATCTACTAAGCAAACTTGAACTCTAACTGGGGAACAGATCCGAAAACACATAACAATAGCTCTAGCGCTATGCTACTCTCCTGTTAAATATTGCCCAGAGGTATGGGCAAGACGAGGCCATGGTCACAAAATAGGTCTGGAGCTTAACAATACATGTTGAATAATAACCAACACCACTTTCCACACTCTACAGATTGGCTGGCATTACATCACCACACACCCACAAAGACATCCATGCCAAGACACAGAAGCATAGTTAAGAAAATGATAGGGCCTCGGCAAGGAGACTGAAGTCCAGAGAGAGCTTTATGACCATTCACAGTTTAGATCCTGAGTAGTCAGCTCAAAATAGGCTTGAAAAGTGGAGAGAATGGGTCGACTGGCCACCAAATGGTGCCATCCAAAACCCAAATGAACAATCCCCAAGTGAAACAACCCTCTCAAGAAAAGACTGGGCAACATTAAATAGAGCTAGAACTGGAGTGATTAACATTAGGAGCAACACCAATAAATGGGACTCTCATCCACTAGTGAGTGCCACTGTAGCTATTCAGTGCATACAATGCGACACACACTTTGTGAATGTGAACTGGGACCAACCTATACAGATCAAACCTCTTGAGCACAAACGAAGTGACCAAGCAATGGATCTAGTATTGGTGCGACAAGATAGATTATATGATGATATGCCAGTCCCTAACCGCAAACTTTCTTGGTTCATCATTCCATCGTCTTCTCTTCCTTCACCCACTTCTTTTGCAATCTCTAGGGACACATTCTGTTATTCTTAATGTCCATCTATTATCTGTCCTTCTCATTATATGTCCATTTCTTTTTCTTAAATGTTGTTAGCATACCCTCTACTTTCATTTGCTCTTGTATCCATGTTGCTCATTTTCTGTCTCTTAGTGTTATTCCCGTCCTTATTCATTTCATAGCTTTTGAGTTGTAACTAGCTTACGTTCTAAGGCCTTAGTAAGGTCCCAAGTTTCTGATGCATAAATTAATACTGGTTGGACCATTAGATTCAATATTCTTCTTTTTAGAAAAATAATATATTTAAATTTTCATAATCTAATTTTGTTTACCAAAAGTTCTCCATTCCATGCTTATCCTTATTTTAATTTCGGTCTCGTATCCTGGGGAAACACTGTCTGTCCTAAGTACATATATTCATAAAACAATCTCTAGAGGTTCATACATAACCCTTATTTGTTACTCCTGCATTTTCATTGAACATTATCTTAGTTTTACAAATACTAATTTTCAGACCTACATATACAGAAGTATCTCATATATATATATATATATATATATATATATATATATATATATATATATATATATATATATATATATATATATATATATATATATATATATATGGGTGTGTGTGTATGTGTGTACCCAAGCTGTAAAGAA